>NC_089807.1:8245468-8287968 GCF_029633855.1 Hoplias malabaricus | reverse complement strand
AGTAATCAATGCTAGAAATAAAGTACAGATCAGTTTCTCCAGCTCTGGTTTAGTCACTGATCTCTCTTACTGATGATCTGATGATAAAATGCTGATCTGGTAACTGCTTTAACATGAGACTAAAACTGATCTGAGTCCATTACTGCACCAAGGTTTTAAGCCGGTTCTTTAGATCTGAGGGCTCTCGAGTCCAGATACGCATCCAGTCTGTGTCTCACTGCTGTTCCCAAATAAAATAACCTCTGTTTTATCTTTATTCAGCTGCAGAGCAACAATTCTCAGTCCAGCTGCGACACTGAGGGGTTTAAAAACTGATCCATTCTACACCAGCACAACACACACTAACACACCACCACCACGTCAGTGTCACTGCAGCGCTGAGAATGATCCACCACCACATCACACCTGCTCTGTGGGGGTCCTGAGCGCTGAGGAACAGGGGGAGAGGGGGGTGACAAAGTATGCAGAGCCACAGATAGGCTCCAGTCTGTAACTGTAGAGCTTCAGAGTGCTCCTGTGTGGTCAGTGGAGGTTGTGCGCTCAGGAGCGTCCAACGTTTTGAGGTGATTTCAGAGCTCTGTGGAGATGATTCACACCCCGTCACTCTTTCCACTCCTCTCCAGTTCTCACTGGAAGCTTCAGGTTTTTCCCCACAGGCTAACTTTAGAGACTCTCATAGTCGTCACCCTTTCCCACCATCCCTCCATCCCTCTGTCCATCCCTCCATTCATCTCGATCCTTCTGCTGGCCTAGGACTCCTCACGCTTGAGCAGGCTGAATTAAATCAGCTCTCTTTCTTTCTCCATCTGTCTCAAATTCTCGGGACAGATTTCTCCGCTACTTCTTCCATTTCTGTCTGCCTCTTTCAACCCTTTTGTCTTTCTCTCTGTCTACCCTCTATCTCCCTTTCACTTCATCTCTTCTCTTTACTCTCTCTGTGTCTTCCTTTCACTTTCTCTATCTCCCATTCTCTCTTTATTTCTCATCTTTATTCTCTCTCTGTTTCTCTGTTCTCTCTGTGTCTGTCTGACTTTCCCCTCTTGGTCTTAAAGATGAGTTGAGGAGAGTTTGGTGTAGTGTCTCTCTCTCTCTCTCTCTGTCTCTCTCTTTCTCTCTCTCTCTCTCTCTCTCTCTCTCTCTCTCTCTCTTTGTCTCTCTCTTTCTCTCTGTCTCTCTCTCTGTCTTCTTCTCCTCTCTCCCTCCTTGAATCCCCAGTGTTCATCAGCCTAATTATCTTCCCATTTTGCCTTCTATTTTTGCCTGTATTTCTCTCTTCCTCTCCATCATTCTTTCCTCCATCTGTCTTTCTCTTTCTGTGGCAGTGCCTGAGAGGTGCCACCTCACCCCCGTCTCGGGGGCTGTTACGGTCTCGGAGTGTATTACAGTGTTATGGTATTTTCTCTGTGGAGAAACTGAGTGCGTGTCATTTGCTGAAATTGAATTTTGAAGCAGGCTGTTGGAGCTTCTTTCTGTGGCTTTGAGCTTTGAGCCAGAAGTGAGTCCCAGAGCCCAGCTCCACTTTACCTCACCGTCTTCTACTCCTGTCTCAGCTGGACACAGCTCCGGTCAGCTCACTCAGAACAGCATTTTAACCCTCTCCTCTTCTCTTCTCTTCTCTTCTCTTCTCTTCTCTTCTCTTCTGTTCTGTTCTCTTCTCTATTTTTCTCTCCTCTTCTCTCCTCTTCTCTTCTCTTCTCTTCTCTTCTCTATTTTTCTCTCCTCTTCTCTTCTCTTCTCTCCTCTATTTTTCTCTCCTCGTCTCTTCTCTATTTTTCTCTCCTCTTCTCTTCTCTTCTCTTCTCTTCTCTTCTCTTCTCTTTCTTCTATTCTCTTTTTCTCTCCTAATGTATCCTCACCTCTTTTTTGTTCTGTTCTGTTTCTTCAGCTCAAAGTTGGCCACAACTTGAAGGAAGTAGTGAGAGTGTAAAGAGGGAGAGAGAGGGCAACAGAGAAAGAGGGATTACGCTTACAGGGAATGAGAGAGAGAGAGAGAGAGAGAGAGAGAGAGAAGGAAGGAGGGATAAAACGAGAGAACAATTTTTTTTCAATGCTTGTTTTTATTGTATATATGAGTGTGTGTGTGTGTGTGTGTGTGTGTGTGTGTGTGTGTGTGTGTGTGTGTGTGTGCGTGTGCGTGCACTGGAACTGATGGCTCCAATGAGTGAAGACTGGTGCTCTTCCCTGTTCTTCCCAGCCATACACACACACACACACACACACACATACACATGCATGTACACACACATAAGTTATAATTTATAAAAAGAGGAGGCTTCCTTTTTCCTGAAAGCATTTCCACTGCTTGTTTCTCCCTCTGGAAAAAGCTTGTGCCACATCAGCCACACGGCAAGCCCGAGAGAACCCGACTGTCTTCTTAAATTAGCCTTTTACATTATGTGTGATTACTGCTGAATGAATCAGCCTAATATGATCTGCAGCATTTCAGCACCAGGCCTAGAGTCAGAGGGATGACACACACACACACACACACACACACACACACACACACACACACACACACACACACACACACACACACAACTGGATATTGTGAATTTAAAGGCAACATATCCTCCTCTAAGGCACACAGTTCTGTTTCTTAATGAAACGTCTGTGACCCGCTTTGGCCCCACAGCAGTGTTCTCCCCCTGTGTAAACAGCCCCTGTTCAGAACGCCCGCTTTCAGCACCTGTTCCTTTAAATGATAATGAGCCGCTCGCTGTTCACCCCGACCCCGAGCGCACAGCAGTGAGGAGCGAGGAGCAGAAGCTCTGGTTTTTAGCCGTTTTCACTCTGTTCTCTTTCTTCTCCGTTTTCACTCAGTGCTCTTATTTCTCCGCGCTCGTTGTGTCTGTTTCGCTGCGTTAACCTCGTCTTTTACATGCTCTATGTAGACTGCCGAGAGACAGGACTCAGAATAGCCATCCATTCTTGAAGCAGACATCACAGAAGATTCCTGAATATCTTTTAAATGTATTGCATTTCTGATCTTTTCTGATCTGTTTCTCTATCAGATTCGTCCAGGTGCGTAGCTGAGAAGAAGTACACAGAGCAGCAGGCCAAGAAACTCTTTCCACAAGTCTTTGTACCTGTCTGTAACCCAGACGGCACCTACAGTGAGGTGAGGGAACTCAGGAGTGATGTTGTGGTGAAAGGAACCGGACGTCTGAAGAGTTTCAGTTTTTAAAGCTACAGCATAGAAAGCTATTACACAAAACCGTCATGTGATTTCATTAAGTCTCTCTCTCTCTCTCTCTCTCTCTCTCTCTCTCTCTCTCTCTCTCTCTCTCTCTCTCTCTCTATCTCTCTCATCAGGTCCAATGCCACAGCTACACCGGCTACTGCTGGTGCGTGACGCCAAATGGCAGACCCATCAGCGGCTCAGCAGTAGCCAATAAGAAGCCTCGCTGCCAGGGTAAGGCTGTTTATCTGTGGTACCCATTTGTTTATTGTTTGTAAAATACTCCAAACTGAACTTGCTCAGAGGTGGATCAGGTTTTGGGTTCATGGAGATTTCGAAGCTTATAACGATGAAATTGCAGCTCGTGTTCCCCACAGACCCCCATTTTTATGAGTAAATAAGGAGCCTGTATCTGCCCAGCTGCAGTGTGTCCACTGACCCCACCTCAGACTGTTATTGTGAGAAACAAGTTGTCCAGTGGCTACGCGGCTGGTAACATGATTGCCTTGGCAACTCGCTGGAGATTATATCATGCACTCAGATGAACTCTATGGACCCAGAGTTGCCAAGAGAACGGTAGCTGAAAACCTGTAGCTGTGGCCTTCAAACTTTAATTTTTAATGGGTTTCAAATCTGTGGATTATGATGGTGGTGGAAAACTTTATTTTGGGGTTTCTATGTTTGGGAAAGAAAGGTAATACTCTCAAAAACACAGGGCAGAGTGCAGTGTTACCAGTGTTTAAAGGAAAAGTGGCATTTTTAGCAAATTTTTTAATGTACAGTTCAGTGCAGAAGCCAAAGCCCTGGGAAACTACACACCTACCTTCAGCTAAAGGCCGATTTATACTTCTGCATCGAATCTAAACTGTCACAGGGGGTAGATCCTGAATAGCTGTGTACCCTACACCAAAGCATGATGCACAACACCCCTGAAATGTAACTACGCATCACGATGACGCAGACCACAACAACTGGGATTGATCCATTTGAGCAGAGATAACCAAGGAAGCCCAGAAATGTGAAGTTCTCTTTTGAAAATCTACAGAAACTGCAGACAGCAGCAAATTCATGGCGAGAGATTTGCTCAGACTTCAGCTTGGACGACACGGAAGGAATATAAAGGTGGAACAACTTAAAGGAAACATATGGACACCTCTGGGGAAAGAACTCGCTACAAGGAGTGGGGACCCATGTGGGAAAATAAGTGCCGGCGATGCTTTAGTTTCTTTTCTGGCTTGGCATGTAAACTACGTTCTTACAGTTTATCAAACTAATACCACTACACTGTGCACTACATAGGGTGGAGGGAGATATTTGTGATTCGGCCCTAGTTGTGTGGTGGTGTAATTGCAGAGTGATGCAGACCCAGTTCAAAGTGAAGTAGAAACCCAGTTCTCACAAGTTTTCCTTGTCACTGGAGATTTCCTTTGGTCACCGACCCAAGGAGCGTTTACACCTCTTCAAAACCCTTCTGGGGAATTTTACGAGCTGCTGCTGTGAGTCGGATTAAAAGCAAATGAGAAAGATGCTGTAGCTTCAGAGATTTTCCTAGTTGTGAGTTTGTGCTGGAGCTCTGCATTTCGTGGTGATTGACAGGTCGCTCTGACCAATCAGCGCTCTGAAGGGTTTACTCCTCACCATTTAGTACCTACTCGACTCAGCTGGAACTGTGAGTGAACAGGGACTGAAAGAGCCGAGCTGAGTCGAGTCGTGTAGGTTCTATGCGCCATTTCAGCTCAGTGGAGCCTTGCAATGACTGTATTTTTATTTAGCTAAAAATACGACTTGCTGTTGCTGTAATCTCACCAGACTAAAAACCAGTTTCTACATCTGAGATCTCCATATCGTATCATACCAACTCTTTATAAACATCAAGCAGTGTCCTCCACATGAAAAGGAGTGCGTATAGAGCCAGGATCTACACAGAAAGGAGGAAAAGAAGCCCCTCGGAGCTGTTGCTCAAGCTGCCAGCGTCCGCAGTATGGAGCGCAGCAGGGTGTTGAGCAACAGCAAAACGCTTAATCCTCCAGAGGGTTAGCGTAAGAAGCCCTGCCAAAACTCTCACATAACCAAAGCCACCTGCCTCCCCCCTCTCAGCCCGCTGGCCCAGGGGCAACTTCAGACAGGGACGGAGCAGTAATACCCCGAAGACTGTCACCATGAGCCGTGCGTGCCCAGAGCATGATTTGCGCGCTCAGCTTTGCGCGACTGTGGCAGCCTCAGAAAAAGGGGCCAATTAGATAACTATTTTAATTACACACGCGGACTTAATCAATACAGCATGGACAACCATCGGGAAACAGCTGTGCGTACAGGACACGTTCCAACATTAAACGCCTGCATGGTGTCATGTGTTTTCCTGCAGTGCTTCAAACACGCATGCATCTGACCTGTAGAGGCCTGCGATCTAATTCTGCATTGGCACATGGTTTTGTGGCGTGCAGCGTTGATTACAAATGACCTACTTCTCTTTTCCTCAGCTCAGACTGAGATTTTAAAACAGTAGCAAAACATAAAGATTAACACAGCGTTCCTCGGATGTAGTTGATCAGCCAGAAGAAGGGACTAAAACCCAGGCTGATGCTGCTGTATTCAGGTCTGGAGCATAGCCCTGGACACTTTTATGGAGAGTTCTGTGAAGTGGGGGGGAGTAAGAAAATACACATATGCCATTTTTAGACACTGCGTTAAAAGGAATTGTTGTTTTGTTAAACCTCAGTGTGATGCCGAATTGTCTCCCTAAATATTCAGCATCACAGATTTCACCCACCTGCAAGTGTCCCTCAAAATACTCATAAAGCCACCACCGCCATGAAGGTGAGGGCAAGCACATGCTTCCTCTGAGACATGTGAGGCCAGCATTTCCAAATACTGTTACTGCAGTGTCCGTGGACAGTATAATGAGCTGGAGGAGAGTGAAAACTGCCCAGATCTGCCACTTCAGATGATAGTTTTCCATGCTGGATACCACTGTGAGTAGATATGGAAGGACAAAAGGTGCCATCTTGCCCACCACGACAGTGAAAACAGTCGTTCCCGATCTTAGATGGCTGATGCATCACCCAGGACTGAACTGAGGATCTCCCAAACATAGGGAACCTCTCTGGGAGCCCCCATGCTTCCTGTATTTGAACTCACTTCTCGCTTTTCCACTGCATGGTACCTACACAGCTCTACTCAACTCTCGTCTGCTTTCTGCAAGCGAGTTCTTGTTTAGTGGCTGTTCTCTCGTGGTTCAGAGCGAGTCGAGTAGGGACTAAACCGTGGCGTGTAAACCTTGCAGAGCGCTGATCGTCCAGAGAGAGTCGTCACTCTACGCCACGCGACGCAGACGACCAGCACCAACTCTACATCTGTAAAATCTCCAGCTGCAGCAGAGATCACGTTTGTTTTTATCCGACTCACGACGGCAGCTCGTAAAATGACGCCGTGGTCTTTTGAAGAGGTTCAAACGCTCCTTGGATCGGTGGCCGACGAAAGAATCCAGCGAGAGCTGGACGCTGCAACAAGGAAGGAACAAACTCTACTGATCTGTCTGAACTGATGACGGAGCTGTGTTCAGTCCCAAACAACAACAACACGCCGATACACCATGAGTAAACACCGCTTAACGTTACCACCGCCGTTGTTGTGGTTTCCAAAGCCTGCTGTTCCCTTTAGAGATGGCACCCGATACATTTCAAAGGGGAGCTGAGGAAGTGCAAAATGAACGATGTACCAGGGACTAAACAGAGAGTAGAGCAGAGTAGAATAGGTACCAAGCAGTGGAAAAGCACCACAAGTCTTGTAGTCATATCCTTATATCAGGTTAAGTTTTGGTTGTAAACAAACAAGTTAAGATCTTGAAATGTCCTCAGAAATGGGGTTCAGCCTACATTTATTTTACCCCTAGTATCTACATAAATACAGCCAAGCCAGAGCTCTCATTGGATAAGGCTTCAGGAGCTGCTCGGAAGTACTGAAGCCTCGTTTCCAAAGGACCATGAAGCAACATAAAGCAACACAACACTACACCAATCCATAATACAGTGTGCCTCATTCTGTCAGTTTTGTTTTGTCATGGCTCATATGTCGGTAGATTAGAGGGTGATGACTAAACCTGTAGTTTGCACAATGTTTGTAAAGTATTACCTCCCAATATATGTGAGCATTAGCCGTGTATCTCCATATCTCCAGATAACGAACATGTTCTGGCAAACCTCTGCATTTGGGGTGTAGGGGGAATGTGGAAATGCTCTGTTGTTGCTTTAAGTTCTCAGTTTTTCTGCACTATAACTGAACACATGTGATACCTATTAGTAACTGGTGGTTAACATGTTGTTTTCAGGCTCAAAGCTTGAGAAGGTGACCCCCAGGGAGCCGGGAAAAACAGGTACATATTTATAGAGCAGCATTTTTATTCTCAAAATTATAAACACATTTGGTGATTGGTGGTGTGTGTGTGTGTGTGTGTGTGTGTGTGTGTGTGTTTGGTGGTGTGTGTGTGTGTGTGTGTGTGTGTGTGTGTGTGTTTGGTGGTGTGTGTGTGTGTGTGTGTGTGTATACGTGTGAATTTTTTTAACCTCTTTCCCATAAAAGCCCTCACTCCTATCATGACTCACACTTCACCCAATGGTTGTGTGTGTGCATGTGTGTGTGTGAGTGTGTTCTAGATACTTACCATGTTGCGGGGACATAGATCTGTTTACACACACACATTTTGGAACATTATTTTTTTTGTCCCCGTTATTTATAAGTAGTTCTTATGGATGAGGTCAGTCTCCACAAAATGGATGGAAGTCTATGTAATAGCCCCACAATTATGAAGACAAATGTGTGTGTGTGTGTGTGTGTGTGTGTGTGTGTGTCGGTGTAATGTATCTTCCTCCCATTCCAGTATTTGTCCACTGATGGTTCTGGTAGCAAACTGGTACCTGTTAAAGTCATCAGAACTTCGCTAATAATCCACTTCTTCTTACAGTAACTGAAACAGAAAGCTCTGCTCTGTGGACGCTAGCCTGGTCGCTCTAACGCTGTCCCTTCTCTTTCCAGATGAGGCGTCTCCAGTACATCGCTAACTGCACTTGCTTTCTTTTAGGTCCTCTTCAGACACAGAGCAGCAGATGTCTGCGGAAATCAAATTCAACTCTGAAAATACACTGTACGTCCAGACGTTTGTAGACACCACTCATTGAATTCAGCCTCTTTAAGCCGAACCCATGTCTACCCCATGTTGTGCAGACACATGTGACACTCTGGAGCAGCTGCACATGAGCCTGGGTTCACCCTGCTCTATGCCAGCTGTGGGATAGAGTGGTATGTGAAGCAATAGCTCTGTTCTCTGGACGGATGAGGCTTCTTTGGGATGCAATTCTTTTGGGATGAGCTCAATCCACAACTAATCTTCCAACATCAGCAGCTGACCTCACTAATGTGTATAAGGCGGAGTGCTATCAGCCCCTCACAGCAGTTTTCTCCTATCTAGTGGAGACTCCTTGTTAATACCCTTCCTGAGCTGGTGTCCACCAATGTTTGGAAATGGAGTGTATCTTTAGCTCCATGTACAGTACTCACCCCGCTCTTCTGTAGTTGACATCACTGAGAAAACTCCTGAGAACATTTTCAGAACCAGGAAAACTAAGTGTCTGTGCTGTGTGTTGTTTAAAAGTGGAATATGAAAACAAATGAAAACAGGGATCAGTCAGTCGTTATCTGTCCACACACGAAGGATCAAGAGCTTTGACGGGTCGAGGAGTAAGTGCCGTTGCAAATCAGGCTAATGTTCCCGCCCTTCAAACAGCACTCAGCTGGGTTTTATGCGCAGCAACACAAGATGGTATTAATGAAGGCTTTGTGAGCATGAGAAGGTTAAACATCAAAGAATTCCACTAAGACCATCCAGACCCACCATAATAACTTCATTTCATGACAATGGTCAGGATTTTGCAATTGCTTTTCATTTTCCTGTAAGTGAGGGCTGGTAAACAGTCGTCCAGGAATAAGAGAGAGAGAGAGAGAGAGCAGGGGGAGAGAGAGAGAGAGAGAGAGAGCAGGGGGAGAGAGAGAGTGAGAGAGAGTAAGAGAGAGTGAGAGAGAGAGAGAGACAGAGAGAGAGCAGGGAGAGAGGGGGGGGGAGAGAGAGAGAGAGAGAGAGAAACAGAGGGAAAAAAGAGGGAGAGAGAGAGAGACAGAGAAAGAGAGAGAAAAAAGAGGAAAAGAAAGAGAGAGAGAGCATGAGAGAGAGACACAGAGAGAGAGAGAGAGAGAGAGACAGAGAGCGAAAGAGAGAGAGACAGAAAGCGAAAGAGAGAGAGAGAGAGAGAGAGAGAGAGAGAGAGAGACAGAAAGCGAAAGAGAGAGAGAGAGAGAGAGAGAGAGAGACAGAAAGCGAAAGAGAGAGAGAGAGAGACAGAAAGCAAGAGAGAGAGAGAGAGAGACAGAAAGCAAGAGAGAGAGAGAGAGACAGAAAGCGAAAGAGAGAGAGAGAGAGAGACAGACAGTGAGAGATATCTTAAAGATATTTCCTCTCTGCCGTGTGTTTTACTGCATTATTGTTATTGAAGATGAATATAACGTTCCTGGACATTTTCAGCCGGATGAATATAACCACTATTTCCTTCCACCTCCCTTCCTTCCTCTCCTCTTTCTGTTTGTCTTTTCCTTTATTCTCCAGCCTTCTTCATTCAGTTTGAGTAGTACTCCATCCTCTACAAATCTCTCATCTCTCTCTTGGCCGGGCAATGTGCAAATAGTGTTTGATCGATGCTGTGAACGTCTAACTTACTCTCGTAATCGTAGTTTCTATGCAAATCTTCTCCATTCTAAACGCAGATGAATCTCCGGGAATCGTCTTGGAGCCGCAGACACAGGCCGAGGAGGAAGGTGAGTGAGACTCTGAAGCATCATAAAATTAGGTGTCAGACTTTGTGCATTATTGTTCAATAAAGACACAATGTAAATGTACCTTTAAATGTACAACAGTGGTTTTAAAGTCTAGTTGTGTTCCCTTTACATTGTGTTGATTTTGTTTGCCCTGTTTTATCTCCAGGACTTGTATTCATCCATTCATTCATTCATTCATTCATTGCCTGTAACCCTTATACAGTTCAGGGTCACGGTGGGTCAGAGTCACCCCTGGAGGAGGCACCAGTCCTTCACAGAGCAACACACACTCACACATTCACTCACACACTCACACCTATGGACACTTTTGAGACACCTATCCACTTCCCAAAGTGTGTTTTTGGACTGTGGGAGGAAACTGGAGCACCCAGTGGAAACCCACACAGACACAGAGAGAACACACCACACTCCTCACAGACAGTCACCCGGAGGAAACTCACACAGACACAGGGAGAACACACCACACTCCTCACAGACAGTCACCCGGAGGAAACCCACACAGACACAGAGAGAACACACCACACTCCTCACAGACAGTCACCCAGAGGAAACCCACGCAGACACAGGGAGAACACACCACACTCCTCACAGACAGTCACCCGGAGGAAACCCACACAGACACAGAGAGAACACACCACACTCCTCACAGACAGTCACCCGGAGGAAACCCACACAGACACAGAGAGAACACACCAGACTCCTCACAGACAGTCACCCGGAGGAAACCCACACAGACTTATATAATGCTTTTCTATTCATTGTATTTTACACAGTTTTGTAATAAACACTTACATATATTTCCTTCTCATTCTGGAGAAGAGGGTGCAATGAAACTCTAGGAACCACTGCTGTATCTTTAAAGCTACATTTCCACTGTTTGAACCTTTAGTGAACCCTTTGTTCTGACAGTGTAGGTGCACTGTTTATCGAAGCAGTTCATCAGACATAGAAACGTCAGTAATACTGGTGTGTTTCATACTTCACCGACACTCACGGCTGCTATCAGTTATAACAACTGCTTTTTTACATTGTCACTCACTTGCGTCACATGCAGCGAGGACACTGTGTAACTCAGAGCTCAGTTTCTGAAGGCCTTGTTCATTAGACGGCGAGCTGAATGGAGTGGGTTTATTGTGGCAGAGCTCTGAACTCTACACTGCCGTGGCCTGCGAGGACTGGAGTCTGACTGTGTACCAGGGCCTGATCTGTACTGATACCCTGTGGTTTTATTGGTATAGAATAATCAAGAGACTGTAAAACTGCATCAAATCAAGGCATTTGAGGCCTGTTAGTCACTGCGTCATTCCATCATTATTATTATCTCATTGTTTTTATGCCTTCGCTGTCGTTCTGAAAGTCAGAAGTGTTTAAGACGATGAAAAGCTTTTCTATGAGTTCATGCTCCCATATTATTGACTGATACCATATATGGATGTAAGTGAAAGTTGGTACGGTCTTGAAAACACTGTGACCATGATGCTGTCCCTGTTTCTGTAGAGTTTATCTCGCAGTATCCCACTCTGTGGACGGAGCAGGTGCGCAGCCGACAGAACAGGACCCGGACACAGTGTGAGTTTAATGCACAGTATCTCAGTCCACATTACAGCTGTCTATAACAGTCTTCTGTATTTCCTGCACTGTCCACAGGTTCACAGCATCTTCTCCTACGTACATTCTTTCTTTCTTAATAGTTGTTGTGACCGGACACGGAGTCAAGGGTTTATACCAGAGGCTTCACACGCCGTGGCCCTTTCAGACATTGTAATGAGAAGAGACTGAGGTGACTTTAGTGAAGATGGCACTACATGAGAACACTGACAAAAACCCCTGAGGCACAATTACACACCAAATATGAGCAGAGCATGGGTCAAAAAAGACCTCCCAGCTTTAATACTCGAGCATATTTACAGCACAAGCCTCTTCAAAACACAACACAAAAATAATCATTAATAATATTCGAGGTAAAATGTTCAGTTAATCGTGATTATGATTTGCTGTTACATCGCCCAGCACTTCACAAAACCAAACACAGACTAGAAAACACGAGCTTGTGTTCTACCAAAGAATTAATTAATGTATCAATTAATTAATTAATTAATCATTCAGTCATTCATTTATTTTTACAACAGGGTCACGGTGAGTCCAGAACCTGCTCAGTGTTATTGGGCACCACTTAATCACAGAGCATCACACACTCACCCAGTCACTCACACACACACCTGTGGACAGTTTCTCACATTCACCCAGTCACTCACACACACACACACCCACACACACACCTGTGGACAGTTTCTCACATTCACCCAGTCACTCACACACACACACACACACACACACACACACACACACACATGTGGACAGTTTCTCACATTCACCCAGTCACTCACACACACACACACACACCTGTGGACAGTTTCTCACATTCACCTAGTCACTTACACACACACACACACACCTGTGGACAGTTTCTCACATTCACCTAGTCACTCACACACACACACTCACACCTGTGGACAGTTTCACACACTCACCCAGTCGCTCACACACTCACCCAGTCGCTCACACACTCACCCAGTCACTCACTCACACACACACACCTGTGGACAATTTCACATACTCACCTAGTCACTCACACACTCACCCAGTCACGCATTCACCCACTCAATCACACACACACACCTATGGACAGTTTCACACATTCACCCAGTCACTCACACACACACACACACACACACACACACACACACACACACACACACACACACACCTGTGGACAGTTTCACACATTCACCCAGTCACTCACACACACACACACACACACACACACACACACACACACACACACCTATGGACAGTTTCACACATTCACCCAGTCACTCACACACACACACACACACACACACACACACACACACACACCTGTGGACAGTTTATCACATTCACCCAGTCACTCACACACACACACACAGACCTGTGGACAGTTTCACACACTCACCCAGTCACATTCTCAGCCAGGTTTCTGTAGAAGTCACCATGCAAGAATGAATTAATGGTGACTGTAGGGACTGTCAGGTGGTCCTCACGGCCGAGTCACAAACCAGTTTGGGGGCAGATCAAGAACAACATCAGGGCACTGTAACTTCACTTGGTGTTTGTGTTCTTGAATATTGGAATATAACTTTTGAAGTGGAAGATGGCATCCAGCTCGAACACGAGAACATAAGAACACACGAGAACACGTACTGAGAAACCGCCATTGTCTTCAGATGTGAGAGTGGTCTTTCAGAGTCTTGTTAAAGTCCTCTGTTGCATGGTCTGCATAAAACTGGGCTTTGAATACCATCCAGTATGGTTTCTTTTCTCAACATTTTCAATCGTTTTGACCCACATTCTGTCCAGTTTTAACACAGTTGTGGGCCACAGCTCTGGTTCACTGTGTTATAACGGCACATTCTGTACTTCTGCACATTTGGGTTCACATTTGTTATGTGTCTGATTTTACTGAACTGGAAAAGTGTAGAACATGCAGTGCAGCTTGTGCTAAAGTGACAGCACATTTTATATTTAACCTCAACACGTGAAACAGAAATTGTGCATCAAAAATGGCATCTTCAGGGTTGTTTCCTCTAGAGGATTGTCACCAGTTCCTCCCTTTAGCGAGGACTCACCCTGTCACCCACAGCGCCAACTTGGGAAAGTGAGAAGCACACGCTTCCTTCTAAATTCTCTAGTGTTAAATCAACACTATTAACACCATGAGTGTTTCAGTTTAACAGTATTTAACACTCTCTGTGTTAATTTAACACTCTCTCCTAGTGTCTTAGTAATAGTGTTGAATTTGCTGTGTATGAAGCCAGCCACTGCTTCTTTAAAAACAGCTGCCAGATCTGTCACATCAGCTACGTCAGGACCCAGAACTCTGCTTGTGTGATGAAGGGAGAGGGAGGGATTTCTTCCCACCTAAAGACAGTCTTTCTAATTGTGTTCTGTTGGACTCCTGGGCCTTGGATGGCTGGGGCAAGACCAGGGATCAAACGTGTTCACTTACTTTCACTGAGAATCACACAGAATAGTTCATACAATCAGGCATCAGGCGTAACCAGACATTTACACACAACTTTATTTGGACTGAGACAGACAGAGATGGACTGAGACGGACAGAGACAGACTGAGACAGACAGACGGACAGAGACAGACGGATATGTACTGAGATGGACAGAGATGGACAGAGATAGACTGAGACGGACAGAGACAGACTGAGACAGACAGACGGACAGAGACAGACGAATATGGACTGAGATGGACAGAGACAGAGAGAGACAGACAGAGAGACAGAGAGAGACAGGCATACAGAGACAGATGGAGATGGACAGAGATGGACTGAGACAGACAGAGATGGACTGAGACGGACAGAGACAGACAGACGGACAGAGACAGACGAATATGGACTGAGATGGACAGAGACAGAGAGAGACAGACAGAGAGACAGAGAGAGACAGGCATACAGAGACAGATGGAGATGGACAGAGATGGACTGAGACAGACAGAGATGGACTGAGACGGACAGAGACAGACTGAGACAGACAGACGGACAGAGACAGACGGATACGGACTGAGATGGACAGAGATGGACTGAGACGGACAGAGACAGACAGAGACAGATGGAGACGGACAGAGACATAGAGAGATGGACTGAGACAGCCTGAGATGGACAGAGACAAACTGAAACAGACAGAGACAGAGAGAGGCAGACAGAGAGACACGTGCTGATTGTTTGAGGATTCTTTTATTAATTATTAATTATTGTATTATTAGTTATTAATGCATCCAGAATATCTCAGTAGTCAAGACAACAACAACAGCAACACACACACACACACACACACACACACACAGAGAGACCAACTGTTCCCCAGTGAACTAGTTTGTTGACATTTCAATCTAATTGCATTAAATCCTTTAATGTGTTATATTCTGAAAAAAAATATTGCATGCCCTGACACAACAGCTCGTGCTCATGGCACAATATTTACACTACACACACCCACGCAAAAGCATATGTGTGTGTGTGTGTGTGTGTGTGTGTGTGCGCGCACATGTGTTTGCGTGTATGCGAATAGTTTGATGGTGATGTCCTTTTGATTTATGACCAATAAAGGGCCTGTGAAAGTAGTGTTGATGGTTCAGATTAGGCATTGCTCTGTGGGTAAATAATGATTGCTTCTATCAGAGAGAGAGAGAAAGAGAGAGAGAGAGAGAGAGAGAGAGAGAGAGAGAGAGAGTTAGAGAGTTAGAGAGAGAGAGTTAGAGAGAGAGAGAGTTAGAGAGAGAGAGAGAGAGAGAATTATAGAGAGAGTGAGAGAGAGAGAGAGAGAGAGAGAGAGAGAGAGTTAGAGAGAGAGAGAGAGAGAATTATAGAGAGAGTGAGAGAGAGAGAGAGAGAGAGAGAGAGTTAGAGAGAGAGAGAGAGAGAGAGAGAGAGAGAGAGAGAGAGAGAGAGTTAGAGAGAGAGAGAGAGAGAGAGAGAGAGAGAGAGAGAGAGAGAGTTAGAGAGAGAGAGAGAGTTAGAGAGAGAGAGAGAGAATAATGGAAGGAATGAGACAATGTGGGTATTAATAGGAAAACAGAAATTATTAAACAAGATTTACAGTGAGGCATAATATTTTTGTCCTACGTTTGTGGGATACACACACACACACACACCATTCTCTCAGCTTTGTTTGCCTTTTTTGATCAATGATCAGGACCCCACAGGAACACTACAAAGTTTGCAGAGCCACAGGTGGACTACTCTCTGTAACAGTAGAACTACAGGGTGCTCCTGTGAGGAGAGTGGAGCTGAGAGGGTGGACAGTGAGTGTGGAAACAAGGAGGTTGTCGTAACCTCTAATACGACTGTGTACATATGTTTTAACTCAAAACTTTGTTTACCAAGTGGCCTCAGTATTTTGAATGAAATAAAAACCTGTTATTAATGGCATTAAAAGTTGAAACAGAGTGAAAGAGACGTTTCTTTTTTTCCGTGTAAAACGTATTAGAAGTTAAATGAATTAAAAGAGTGGTAGCTAAAGTTAAGACATTTGAGAAACTGCATTAAAAATGAACAGAAAATCTGTTCAATCCCCCGTTTCCTTCCATCTCTGTCGAGGGAAGGAGTGGGAAAAGTCTCTCGGTCTCATGTTTTTTCACATCCGTTTTTTTTTTCTTCTTCTTTTTTGTGTGCTGGCGTCAGATGAGATGGTGTAAAACTTTGCTGGAGAGTAGTGCGGTATGGCATGAAGAGCTTGAGAGAGCATGATTGAATCCTGATGCAGCGGTCGCAGTGAAATCTAATCTTTTCAAGTCCGAGTCCAGCCCCATGTGGATCGTTTACACTCCCGAGGCTGCGTCTCAGATTTGTGCCAATCGCTTCTCCCTTAAGAGCTCAGAGAAGCGAACGCGGAGGAAAGGAATAGCTGTAAATCACACACAGCTTCTCTACACTCAGATGTAGCTGATCGGCCGAGTGATGTCGGGCATCTTTAGTTTCATGTTGGAGTGCTGAGGCTGTGGTGGACAGTTTAGATAACGCTTCAGGATTCTGCACTTTAGCGTAAGGCAGAGTCACACTAGACATTTGCAGTTTGTATCACTCGGAGGACTGGTGATGCAGACTGTTTATTTTGGTGCTATACGCCAACAAACCGGCTATAACAACAAAATACAAAAAGATATATGCGATAAACTCCCATCTCCGAACTGACCACACGACACCCTGCCGTCGTGAGTCGGATAAAAACAAACGTGATCTCTGCTGCAGCTGGAGATTTTACAGATGGAGAGTTGGTGCTGGTCGTCTGCGTTGCGTGGCGTAGAGTGACGACTCTCTCTGGACGATCAGCGCTCTGCAAGGTTTACACGCCACGGTTTAGTCCCTACTCGATTCGCTCTGAACCACGAGAGAACAGCCACTAAACAAGAACCCGCTTCCAGAACCAGGACCAGAGTTGAGTAGAGCTGTGTAGGTACCATGCAGTGGAAAAGCGAGAAGTGAGTTCAAATACAGGAAGCATGGGGGCTCCCAGAGTGGTTCCCTATGTTTGGGAGATCCTCAGTTCAGTCCTGGGTGATGCCTCAGCCATCTAAGATCGGGAACGACTGGTTTCACTGTCCAGATTTCTAGTATGAAATTTAACGGTTGAGGGACCAGGGCCAGATTTACCTGATGGAGAAGCAGAAAAGCCGAGTAGAGTGAAGTAGGGACCGTGGAGAAGTGTCATTAGCATGAACAGATCTGTAGCTCTCTGTAGGGATTATGGACACTAACAGTGTGTCAGACAGCGTCAGGAACCACAGGAGCACGTCGATGTCTGAATATGTGACATCTCCTCTCAGTTTGAACACAGTGTATGTTACGGTGTATGAAGCTGGCCTGGGGAGTGCGAGTTTCATGAACCGTTCGCTACATCAGCCTCGGACGCTGGATGTCAAACACATCTTGGCTGACTGGCTGCGTTTGGGGTGAGGAGGAGTAATGTAAACCTGCCTAACACAAGCGATTTAGCTCAGGCCAAAGCGTTGCACATGCCCATGAACCCACAGTCCTGTGTAAATATTGACGTTGGTTAGAAACTGGCAGCGTGCTCTTTCTCTCTTTCTCTCCGCTCAGACATTCACTCTTCAACATTGCTGCCTGTTTAGTGTCCAGAGGGTCCTGCTTTTACATTATGAGCCGTTCTTGTTCATCGCAGCCATTTATTCTGTGATTCGATACTGATTCTTGAGTTGATTTACACCAACCCATCAACCACAGCCTTAAAATTAAATCCATGTTCTTAAACTCATTGTCCATCTCATCACCTCCACTGAGAATTCAGGAGTTCTGCATAATTGTTAGCCCCCTTTTGACACTTTTTAACAGACTCTCTAGTGCTCAGGACCCCCACAGAGCAGGTGTGATGTGGTGGTGGATCATTCTCAGCGCTGCAGTGACACTGACGTGGTGGTGGTGTGTTAGTGTGTGTTGTGCTGGTGTAGAATGGATCAGACACAGCAGCACTGCTGGAGTTTTTAAACGCTGTGTCCACTCTCTGTCCACTCTGTGAGACACTCCTCCCTCGTTGGTCCACCTTGTAGATGTAGAGTCAGAGACAGTAGCTCATCTGTCGCTGCACAGTGTGTGTCGCTCGTCCTCTAGTCCTTCATCAGTGACACAGGACGCTGTCGGCTGGATGTTTTTGGTCGGTGGATTAACCTCTGTTACATGGAAAACCTAGTAAAGTTTAGTTTATATTTTATTACAGGGCTAGTGAATGTTGAACCTTTTTGCTCTTAGTCTCTCTCTCTCTCTCTCTCTCTCTCTCTCTCTCTCTCTCTCTCTCTGTCACTCGCTCTCTCTCTCTCTCATGAGCAAACACAGACACTTGGCCTTGTCTCACAGCAGGGAACTGTTAAACATCATTCATCTTCTAGCAAACCTACACTGTCACTTCTCCTTCTCTCACATCTCTGCTTTGCACTGCTCTCTGCTCGTTTGTCCTTAAACACACGTTCAAATACACAGCCTGTGTGAAAATAATGAAAACCTGTTTCCTCTGTGCCTCTCTTTTAGCTTCTTCTTGTGATCAAGAGCAGCTAACGGCTCAGGAGGAGGCCAGGCAGCATAAGAACGAGGCAGTGTTTGTTCCAGAGTGTGCACAAGGCGGCCTGTATAAGCCGGTCCAGTGTCATCCGTCCACGGGCTACTGCTGGTGTGTTCTCATAGATACAGGGCGACCCATACCAGGCACCTCCACTAGGTAAGTAACCGAAGGGTCCTGTTCACTCCTCCGGGTTTTTCAAACATAGTTGCAAACACAGACTTCTGCCAACACTGGATCTTCCTCAGCTCACTTCTGACTTTATCTCTGTGCTGCTGTTGATGCTCTGCACCATCCAAACATGAAAGCTGTGACGTTCAGGCTACACAAGATCCTCACACGGCGTTTATCCTCCCTCTCCAAGATTCCATTACCTGAAGGGGTGCCACAGGGGCCAATACTGATCCCAATTCTCTTTCAACTTGACATACTCTTTTTTGGCTAATATTTCACAGCCTTACATTCAAAATACAGATCTGATGTCCAGTACATTGTGAGGCCTAACACCCTCAAGGGTATCAGTACATATTTGCTTTTACAGAAGGCGGACTCTACTGCAGTGAACTGTAACAGTGGGTATATTACCTGTAAGTGTTGTGCTTGTGTGTAAACACAGTAATTACTGGCATTATAAAATGGGTCCGGATACTAGGGTGACCAGATCTGAGATGGTGAAGAAGAGGACTTGTCTCTGGGGGGTGGGGGTGGGGGGGGTGAGCTCTCGCTCCTCCCTGCTGCTGTATGCTTAGCTGAACCTACGTGTGCTTTTTGGTCCTTTGCACCTTTATTTGCTACACAAAACATGTAAATGTCTTTTTTAATTTATCCGAGAACTTACATTTCCGTTTCGGCAGAGCTGCTCGAGATGAGGGTAGGTACCTGAGCTTTGCCTGACGTAAACAAGGACTGCAGACTGACCAATTAAATGTTTACAGAGGAGGTTATCGACCAATAACGGTAACTCTACAGTCAGACCGTCAATTCAGAAGATTTTAGGCTACTTCACCACGCCCCCTTCTCACTCAAGCGAACCAATCGGAGTAGGGGAGGGCGGGGCTAGTTTGTGAATGAAACGCTTCTCGAAATTCTATGTAAGCGCTAGAAAAACAAAATCCCGGACGTTTGTGAAATTCTACAGCCTAAAAAAGAGGACATGTCCGAGTAAAAGAGGACGTCTGGTCACCCTACTGGATACCTCCTACTGTACCTGGACCCGAAGATCAGAACTCGTTCTGCTCCTGTTTTGTTCATTTCTGCTGATGTTCTGAGATGTTTCCCACAGTCCTGACCTGAATTACTTGCTGTGAAAGCTTTGAATGAGAGTGTGTAGAGTTGTCCTTTGTCCTCTTATAACCCCTTCTTCGAGACCAATGTGAACTTAAGCCACACCTTGGCAGGACGGCATACACAGTGACTGGAATTAAATCTCTTAAGCTGACTTTGCTTAAACTGATGTTTCTGGACATTTCTGAGCACTATAACATTTTTGCTGGATTTATTATGATTCATGGTCATTGCTGTCATTAAAAATTCTATCCAATAACACTTCCAATGCAAAGAAATAGTGTACGGCTCATGTCGCCTACCACTGCTGCAAACAGACCTACAGTACATTAACCTTTTTGGCATCCGTAACAAGTCCTTCTTGAATGTTGAAAAAGGAAACCCCCTCCTTGCCTTTTAAAATGGTAGGTGCAGGTCAACCTCTTCACTTACCGTACATCTAATATGCTCTTGGGGCACGGCCTATTATTCAACTCATGGTGTGGTCCAGAAGTGGGCTGTGGGGTCCCTCAGGGCTCCATTCTTGGCCCAATCTTATTTAGTTTCTTTTTGCTTTTTTTGACAGTCAGAAATATGAACAGCTTTTTAGTTCTTATTTGAACAGACTTGAGAAGAACAGGCAGCATTTTGAGGGAAATAATGATGAATGCTGCACAGGAAAACCATGGTGCAAATGCGACTCGGATTTACAGTAAAGCTACTATCCTATGTGTCTGTGTGTTTGCATATGCAAAGGGTCAGTGTTACCTTAGCAGGGAGGCTAGCTCAGTGTGTGTTTAGCAGGTCCTGGTTTAACAAGCCACTGGAGAGTTGTGGAGTAATGCTGTGAATGGTGAGGCGCTGCTCGCTGCAGTATCGAGTTAACAAAGCCCCAGGCAGAGTGCCAGACTGCACATTAGTGCTCCTATGACTTCTGCTGTTTACCCCCCTCCCCTCCTTCCCACACTCTATCTCTTGACTTTCTCGTTCTTCTCTTCTGGGTCTGACTTGGCTAAGTCCCCCAGCAGCGATTGGAACTTGTTCATTTTCCAAGTGGAATCATGAATACTTCTCTGTGTCTCACATTCCCTCTCTTACTTCTAGTACTTCGTTCTGTTTCTATCTGTCAGTCCCTCTTTCTCCGTCCTTCACTTCTTCTTTCATTCTTCTATTGCATGGAAGAATATTTGAATGGATATTACACTGGAAGGTGCTTATTTAAATCAGAAAATAGATGCTGTATGTAAACACTGGCATAATGTAATAATATATCACTTTTACCTAGTTGTATATTTATTGTGAAAAATACATAGGACCAAAAATATTGTGGTCTTAGATCATTTATTGGGTGATAGTTCACACACACATTAACACTCAAAACTATGCCCCCCACAATGGTACTCCTAAGGAAGAGAAGGGTATTAAAAACAAATTCTGAAAATATTAAATATCACATGTTTTAAGCCTCGTGAAAGCCTCCGTTCACTGGCTCTTAGTCTCACAACATGATGCAGTCATAAAGCAGGAGTCCAATAGAGCATGAACCAGTGGATTGTTTCCCGAAGGCCTGAGCTGCAACTGGAATTGATTTCAAATCAGTGGGTGGCATCTCTACATTGTAATAAGTCGTAGACTGAGCCTGAGGTTTGCGATGCTTTGTTATTTCACTGAAGAACAGAATAAGACCCCTGGATTTTGTTTCGACACTGTCTGTGGATTTTTAGCATAATGCTCCCTCCTTTGGTTTTACATGGGAAACAATAACGCTTTGTGTGCTTTTCTCCCCACAGATATGAGCAGCCAAAATGTGACGGCAATGCGAGGGCCCACCCCAACAAACCCAAAGACCATTACAGGAGCAGACATCTGCAGGGTGAGCTGCTCTGTGTGTGTTTTTGTGTATTTTCTATGCTGCCTAAGCCAGATGATGGTCCATTTCTTCTTGGTTACTGAGGTTAATGATAAAGTTACATTCCCTTTACTAAAAAGGACGTTGTATATTTAAGCAAATAACATGAGAAGGGCATCACGGATTTGGTGCTGCATTTCACAGCCCGTCTTGTTTGTAAAAGTGTGTTTAGTTCATTTCTGGCTCCAGTTTGTGTCGTTATTCTGTCACCACGGCTGCCGACAGAAACATTCACTTTGGACCAATAACACGTTCTAAATGTAGGCCTTCTGACTTATCCTTCAGGTCAGATATCCTCTTGCAGAAGTTGTCTAACGTGTCCAAAAGCTCTCTGTGCATTTGTGTGCGTTAAAGGTAGCAACAGTTAGCTGCAGAATTAAAGCCTTAGCAACTGAGGCTCAGATAGATACTTTTAATGCAACAAACAAATATTCAATGCAACACTCCTAATCAAATCAGATTAGACACTTAATGTGAGAAGGAAAAACTACATGAAAAATGCAATAGATTCAGAAAAACAAGAGTTGTAAATCTATACACACCAAATCTGTGCACCCCAGATACTGCCGTATAAATAGAAACATACAAGAAGGACAAAATACAGTGGAACCTCTGCTAACGAACGCCTCTACTAACGAACTTTCCAAGATATGAACCAGGCGTTTGAATTTTTGCCTCTACCAACGAACCATGACTCTAGAAACGAACCCGATCCTCCGCCGAGCCGGCGGCTGGAAATGGCCACTGACCCCAATAGGCGAGTCTCCCAGCGCCCCCCAGACTTGAGTGAGGGTTTAAGATTAGCACATTGTAGCTTTAGCAATTTAGCATTAGTGTAAATAGCAGACACTGAAATTCGTGCTAAGTTAAGCCGTATCTACGCTTCGTCTCCCCACATTCACCACCTACTCTCCGTTATTCCCCCCACCCCCCATCCCCGTCATACAGCCAGTGCCTGTGTTACTCCTCCAGACAGTCGTCACGTCTTCAAGGTAGCGATGTGTAACCACTTACAACTTTATTATTTCTTTTTTATTACTGTTTCCACTGTATTTCTCTTTTATTTTTAGTAACGCTACATGTATTTTTTTACTAATGTGAGAGTGTTGTAAACATATATCAGTGCAAAAAGGGTGACTTTCGGGGGGTGGGGGCTGGAACACATTAATTGCTTTTCCATTATTTTAAATGAGGAAAACTGACTTGAGAAACTAACTTTTCCACTTATGAACCGAGTCACGGAACGGATCAAGTTCGTAGGTAGAGCTTTCACTGTACCTTCTTCACAAGAAGATTTCATTTTACTGCTCTCCAATGCTGGAGAGTTTCACCGTCCCCTACAAGAAGCGACCCTTTATAACCTGACTCACGGACCCTATCTAAATCCATTATAAGTGGCGTCCACAAACTTTTGGCCATGCTGTGGGCAGGTGTGTTCAGTCCCGCAGGTGTCTCTGCACATTTCTGTCCGAAAGCACCAGGCACAGAGACACACATGCAATAATCGGATTGGCCGGTCGTTGCTATGCCAATGCAAGAGACAATGATTATGGTCTGTGAGTTTTTTCAATGCAGTGAACGTTTGCAAAATTCAGACAGACAGCAAATAAATTAGATGTTTACAGAAAGATGTATCACCACACCTCCTTTATAACACAGTAACAGGTTATACACTGGAGGCTGGAACACTGCTGTGAGGATCTGATTACATTCAACCGCACGAGCACCAGCGAGGTCACGAACTGATGGTGGATGATTAGTTCTGGATCACAAACACCACTCCAGCTCGCCCCAAAGATAATGGATTGTGCTCCTTCTCTCCAGAGAACGCAGTTTCACTTCTCCACAGCTCAGTGCTGAGAGGGATTTATGCCCCACCAGCTGATGCTTCCCAGAAAGCAAAGAATGTTTGGCCCAAGTGCGGCCCAAGTCTGCAGTCCTCTTATGGCCCACATTTAGCCTTGAATTACGGTGTTGACTCAAGGTGAGTCTGGCTGCCTCGAATCTCGAATCGACAGGTCTGGCCCACACAATACAGGCCGTAACCCAACTCAAACCCAGCTCATGACATTTGGCCTACATCCGGCCCCACTATGAAGTCGCCAGTGTCCGAACAGGACCATAAGTGCCACAAGTGAGACTGACTTGGCCCAAATGTGTCTGTTATGTGGGTTGTGTTTGGCTACGGCGGCCGAACCTTGTGTTGCTGCTCCTGCGTGTCCTTTATGTTTGGGTCAGTCCTTTTCTGTCTAATAATCCGAACAGAAGCAGCAGTTGTGTCAGCAATGAATGCAATTACAAGTAGCTAATCAATAACTAATAATTAGGGACATAGATGTGACTGAGGACATATTGCATATGTACGATTAACACCGTGCTGTGGGTGCTTGTGTGTGTGTGTGTGTGCGTGTGTGTGTGTGTGTGTGTGTTGGGGTGGTGGGGGGGGGTGTTAATTTGTGAATAATACAAAACACTTGTGTTCCACTCCTCACAGCCCAGTTTTCTCATATTTCTGCTACAAATGCTTCAGTGCACTTAACACCCTGATGCCCGCTTGCAGTGCTGGTGTGTGTGTGCTGTGTGCTTGTGCACACTTGCAGCTGTGTTTCTACATGTGCATGAGTGTGTGTGTGAGAGAGAGAGAGAGAGAGAGAGAGAGAGAGAGAGAGAGAGACTGCCCTCATTGTGGTTAATGGTGCACCGCCTCCTGTGTGGTTAGTTTCTGGGCGAATGGATTATGTAAACCCTGCTGGAGTAAAGGCTCCGGGACCAGCATGCTTATCACCTCATTACAAACAGACGTCCAGGTGTGCCTCTGGGATTTTTTTTTTTTGCCTTCTCTACTGACTAGAAGTCTGGAAAGTCTGGAATTAATGGAAAGCAAGTTGCACCAGAGACAGCAGGCAATGATATGTACACTGTTTGTCCAAACATTTGTGGACACCCCTTGTGCTGACGCACTCCCATTTTGGGGATGTGTCTCTCTTGTGTGTCCTCCAGCTGGTCCCCACAATGTTTAAGGTGAGAACAGGTTTACAGCTGGGTTTAGCTAATCGTTAAGGTAAAGATTAGGTTTTAGGGTTGAGGCTGGGGTTGAGATTAGAGCTAGGGTTAAGCTCGTAGTACTTAAGGAAAAGATAATGGTAAGTCTCTACACGACGAATGGGTCTATGCAATGTCCTCACAATTCACAGATAAAAGATTGTGTGTGTGTGTGTGTGTGTGTGTGTGTGTGTGTGTGTGTGTGTGTGTGTTTGCCCCATGTGAAGTTCCCGCGACCCTCCAGTGTGCAAAAGGCAAAGGTGAACAGATTAGTCGTCCACGGAGGGGAGAGATAGGCGAGATTAGAGGAGATAAGTGAAGAAGGGAGGATGAGGGAGGACGGATGAGTTTCAGGGACGGCGGGCAGCTGTAAAGAATGTAGCAGAAGGAATGATAGCAGGAGAGAAGAGAAAACAGGCGTCCACTGTTTCTGCAGCGCTTCTGACTTTGATTAAGGACCTTGTAAGAAAGAAAAGTATATACTGTTTTTATTTTATAAAAAAACGCTTGTTCATCCCATTCTTCTAAATCCCACAGTTATCCACAGACTGTAATGTGTCTCACATGCTAATGGGATTAGCTACACCACGCTTAACGGGATGAGGGAATCAAACAGGCTTTAGGACGATTATGAGGTCCTGTGTGTGTGTGTGTGTGTGTGTGTGTGTGTGTGTGTGTGTGCATAACCATGACTTCATGCTCGTGCTCTTTGTCAGCTGTGGGAATCCTGTGACATTTCAAGAGGAGTTTAAAAGGAAAGGGCAACCCTTCATCTCCCTCAAAGTTGAGGCTGATTTAAAGATTTAGGTTTCGTTAAAAGCACCGAGGAAAGTTCCACTTTAAATTGGTTCTAAATTACAGAATGTAGGACATTTGTTGCTCTGCATACTTTATCACCCTCCAGTTCCTCAGCGCTCAGGACCCCCACAGAGCAGGTGTGATGTGGTGGTGGATCATTCTCAGCGCTGCAGTGACACTGACGTGGTGGTGGTGTGTTAGTGTGTGTTGTGCTGGTGTAGAGTGGATCAGACACAGCAGTGCTGCTGGAGTTTTTAAACCCTGTGTCCACTCTCTGTCCACTCTGTGAGACACTCCTCCCTCGTTGGTCCACCTTGTAGATGTAGAGTCAGAGACAGTAGCTCATCTGTCGCTGCACAGTGTGTGTCGCCCGTCCTCTAGTCCTTCATCAGTGACACAGGAGGCTGCTCTGTGGGGGTCCTGAGCATTGAAGGACGGGGGGCTAACAAAGTATGCATAGCAACTGATGGACCACAGCCTGTAATTGTAGAACTGTAAGGTGATCCTGCATGGTCAGTGAGTGTAGGGCAATGAGAGAGAGAGAGAGAGAGAGAGAGAGATGGACAGATGAGAGTAAACCTCTGGGTCTCTGTGTTGGACCTTGGTTGGCCCTGGGCTTCCCCCGCTCTGTTTCACTGGCTTACTGCCACAGGCCTTCGCAAACATGTTATTAACGGAGGGTGTTAATGAACAGAGCTCTCTCTATGTTGCCTGAGTGTGTGTGTGTGTGTGTGTGTGTATTTATGCAGCCTCTTGCCAGTAGCTTGTCTGCAGGTGCTGTGCACAGAGCAGATCTAATAGTCATGGCCGGTGGATCCTGGGGCATGGGGGCTTCTGGGGGCTCCTGGGAGCATCTAGGGGCCAGAGGGTGCCAGCAGTAGCAGCACATCCAGACTTAACTAGCAGAAGTCCTGACTAGTTCTGGCACTTGCTCTTTTTTGGCAGCTGCCTGGATACAGCACATTAACTCTTAAAGGCAAGGATTGGCTACGGCTTTCATTTTACCTCAAATGCACCTGGACGTGATCAGCATCAGACCGGAGATCTGGGGCTAATATTAGGTTTACACATCAGTTTTGAAGAGATCTTGTGTAACATATCATTTTAATTCAGAAATCAAACATTTTCTCACACTTTCTCATTATTTGGCAAAGCCTTAGTCACAAAATACACTGGGGGCGAAACCACAAATGTCCAACGATATACTGAAGTAAACTTAATAGTATTTCACTCACCACCGTTGATAGCAGAGCTCACTAGCCAATCAGCACACTGCCCACTCACTAACCAATCAGAATGCCCACTGAGTAGCCAATCAGAGGGGGTTCATTTATCTGAGGGGGTTCAGTTTGAGGGCGTTAAATCTGGAGTTATATCAGGAAAACTTTTCCATCTTTCTTTATTTGAGTGCCTTAAGTGAGACCTTTCTCTTATTTCACTTTTGCTCTGAGGGGAGCTGGCTGGGCTGGTTCAGGCGTCTGATAAAGATGCCTCCCACTGGAGGTGTACCAGACACAGCCGACTGGAAGGAGGACATGGTATCCTCCTCCAAGCGTGTTGAGCGTCTGTTATCTAACACAGCTAAACAAATAAAGCGAAACCTAGTCAAATATTCGAATGCGTATTTTATGGAAAACGGCCTGTGCTGTCTCTTTAAATGCATTTGAACGCTCACAGCTGCAGCTTTAGGCCACGGTGCACGTTTACATTGTTTGTACCTTGATCAACAGAACCGTACCTGTACAGACCTGACGATCGTACCCTCTGCCGCTGGTCCTGACAACCTCATTTGGCTGGATGTATGACAGTTACAAACATGCTTCTCTCAGTCCAGAG
Organism: Hoplias malabaricus; assembly: GCF_029633855.1. Lineage (NCBI taxonomy): Eukaryota > Metazoa > Chordata > Actinopteri > Characiformes > Erythrinidae > Hoplias > Hoplias malabaricus. The sequence goes on along the minus strand of NC_089807.1, from coordinate 8,260,439 downwards.
AGTGTTGCTCAGGGTGCGGCGATGAGAGTTTTATGGGGTGCTGAGGGAGAACGGGGCAGTGCTGTTGAAAGCAGAGCTGCAGTGTGTGGAGCGGTGTTTGCCCAGCACTTTCCCCAGAGAGACAAAGAGCAGACCACGGGAAGAAAAGCCTGGCTTTGGCTTTCTGACCTCTGGCATGGCCTTGCTCCATGTGCCCTGGTGGAATTACATTTGTGGCTGTTAACACACACACACACACACACACAAACCCAAGTCACACAAACACACATCTTTACCCAAACTAACACGGAGATACACTGTAAACAATTGAAACAAGCCCGAGGCTGAAGTCTTTATGAGAGTTGGACTGAGTCAGTTTAATCCAAGAGGGAATTTGATTAGCGCTAAACCAGAGGAACAGCAGGGGAGATTGTGACCTGCTGTGCACTCAAGGACCTTCAATCACACCATCAGATGTAGACAGCAGATATGATACAGCTGTTGAATTTATCTCTTTAAAGCTTAGAAAGTCACATCTGTCTCCAGTGATGACAGAAGCATGGCTTAATTTGTTATTATTTCTCACTTGTCGCTGAAATTCTGTCGCTGAGCTTTCAATCAACACCATGTGTGATTCTCAGTAGAAACAGACACTGTTGTTTATGGCAGGGGTGTTCTGCACAAACTAACTGAGGTCCAGTTGCTAAAATTACCCTCCGGCAAAAGGCCATGAAGTGACTGATCCACTGATTAATATCAACGTAATTTCTTAGAGTTTTAACGACATTTATAGGACATTTTCAGAGTTGGAGACTTTTAGCACTCTCACACACACACATTGAAGTGTAAACACACAATAAAAGCCGTCGCTGCTGAAATAAACAGAGAATGTTTCCTCACTGTTTGCACTGGAAAAAGGTCTAGTGTTTGAACATAGCCCTGACTCAGTAAATGGGAAACATAAATGTGCCTCAGTCTAAGTTTCTCTCAGGCTTTTTCTCTCAGCCACAGCCCGAGAAACAGCATCTGGAGGCTTTTGGATAGTGGAGAGACACTCTTACCCCATTGGTGCATAACATTGACCTATTCTTGCTGTTTCATTACGTATCGTGGAACTGACTATTGCTAACTTTCCTTTAAAGTTACTTCCAAATGAAGTTCTAACTAAACAGTTACTAATGAGTTACTAATGAGTTCCTGTGGTAATTCCGACTGCGACTAAAAACAACCACCAAAAAGCTACAGTCGAATTTGTACTCAAACCCACTGCGACCATCCAGTAATTAACACTCCATGAACGTTATTATTCATTCTTATTCATTTATCAAAAATTTGTCAAGGATCTTGGGTCTGGACAGTGGCTCGCCATTTGGTGAAGCCTGGTAGGACCCCCACAGAGCAGGTGTGATGTGGTGGTGGATCATTCTCAGCGCTGCAGTGACACTGACGTGGTGGTGGTGTGGTGATCAGACACAGCATTATGGGGGTCCTGACCATTACCAAAGTATGCAGAGCAACAGGTACACTACTGTGTGCAATTGTAGTGTACAGAGTGCTCCTGTGTGGTCACTAAGGCTAGTGTAGATACAGGAAGGTCAGTGGTGTAGTTAGTACCTTCAGTGACATGTTGTGTCTTCTCTCCACTCAAATGGCTATAAACTATAACTAATTCATTTATTATTGAACCTATAGCACATCTATAAAGACCTTAAGACAACATTCTTTTTAGCGACACCTCTTCTGAACCTTAAAAAACCCTGTATCCAGGCTCAGACTCGTACAGGGTGAAATCAACAGACCAGAACTCAAGGCCGAGGCACAGTAAAGGCTCTGGCTGCATTTCGAAATGATTTTCATTGTAAGGGAGTGACCAGACATTTCTCAAAGCAGAGAAAGAGGAATGCAGCCTCACTCCCACACGAACAGGTGGGCGAAATCTTTTATTGGACCTCGGCCTGTGAGAACAGAACTGAAAGCCAGCCCCATAAAGGTTTGCAGCATCTCTTGGACAACTCAGAACATGTGAGATCTTCACTGACCTGCTCACGTTAACCTTTCTGCCTTTCTACGCATCTCCGTGCGGGTCTCTGAGATGTGTGTTTTACTGGAGAAGTTGCCTCACACACCTGTTGCAGAGACCCGTACCATGCAATTATCTCCAGGACATGAGAATCTACCCTTGGGGTCTAGCCATAAACACTCCAGGTTTCACCCACCATCCCCCGACCCTCATATCCAGCCACAGACCACCAAGCGATGGCTGTACAGTCTGTGCTTTGTGTAAACAATGCTCCCAAGTGGTTGTAGACACCTGCCCCTCCAATGTTTCTACTGTAATTAGGAGTTTGTTCCCCATTTTGCTGCAGGACCAGGCTCTGCTCTTCTTACACTTGATATTTTAACATTTTCATGAAGATTTGATGGCACTCAGACACGTAAACGCTGCTGAGGTCAGGTGCTGGTATTAGGTCAGGATAAGAAACACTACTCCAATTCATTCCAAAGGTATGTGATCATCCTCCATCAATCCAGAGAACTCCTCTGTTCCACAGGCTGTATACCCCTCTAACTCAAGTGTATGGTTGTCTGTGGTTCTCAAGCTCTCAGTGTTTGTGGATCCTTCTCCAGTCTCATTTGAGGATCATCGCAGAATTAGAAATGAAAAAAAAATTGAATGGGTGTCTCCAAACCTTTGACTGACCATATATAAAGATTTGGAGAGGGGAACATGACGACGAATGAGAAGCTTCAGGAGGAACCCGTCTGTACCCACACCTCGTAAAAAACCCCAGCCCCAGCCTTGGCCTCTGAGCTAATGCAATTAAACAGCCACCCACTCCGTCATTAGAGCAGCTCCCGTGGAGGCTTCTTCACCCTGTGATTTGTTCACTTCTGTCAGGCTGCTGCTAATGGTAACTGGAAGCATTTGGTTGATGGCCTTGGGTCCAGCTGCTCTCTAAAAGGCCATAAGGGCTGCACTGCATGCCAAACATTTGGAGATGACTAGCTTTTCTAAATAAGTTTACAAAATGTAGAAAGCAGCAGGTGTAAAATAGTTGTAGAAAACATCTGTCCTCAAAAAACTCCCCCAATACACATGACCTGGCACTACCAGACCACAGCTGGAGGAGTCTTCAAGTAAAAGAGAGCTGTGAAGCTGCTTTGTGACAACATCACTTGTAAAAAGTGCTATATAAATTAATATGGAGCCTACCCCATTCATTCATTGTCTGTAACCCTTATCCAGTTCAGGGTCGCGGTGGGTCCAGAGTCTACCTGGAATCATTGGGCGCAAGGTGGGAACACACCCTGGAGGGGGCGCCAGTCCTTCACAGGGCAACACACACACACACACACATTCACTCACACCTACGGACACTTTTGAGTCTCCAATCCACCTACCAACGTGTGCTTTTTTGGAATGTGGGAAGAAACCGGAGCACCCGGAGGAAACCCACATAGACGCAGGGAGAACACACCACACTCCTCACAGACAGTCACCCGGAGGAAACCCACACAGACACAGGGAGAACACACCACACTCCTCACAGACAGTCACCCGGAGGAAACCCACATAGACACAGGGAGAACACACCACACTCCTCACAGACAGTCACCCGGAGGAAACCCACACAGACACAGGGAGAACACACCACACTCCTCACAGACAGTCACCCGGAGGAAACCCACGCAGACACAGAGAGAACACACCACACTCCTCACAGACAGTCACCCGGAGGAAACCCACACAGACACAGGGAGAACACACCACACTCCTCACAGACAGTCACCCGGAGGAAACCCATGCAGACACAGGGAGAACACACCACACTCCTCACAGACAGTCACCCGGAGGAAACCCACGCAGACACAGAGAGAACACACCAAACAAGTGCAGCATGAGTTTTAAAAATTATTTATAAAAGACATCATTAGTCATAGGGCGGCACTGTGGTGCAGCAGGTAGGTGTCGCAGTCACGCAGGGGCCCGGAGGTTGTGGGTTCGATTCCCGCTCCGGGTGACTGTCTGTGAGGAGTTTGGTGTGTTCTCCCCTTGTCCGCGTGGGTTTCCTCCGGGTGCTCTGGTTTCCTCCCACAGTCCAAAAACACATGTTGGTAGGAGGATTGGCAACTCAAAAAATGTCAGAGTGTGTGTGTGTGTGTTGCCCTGTGAAGGACTGGCGCCCCCTCCAGGGTGTATTCCGGCCTTGCGCCCAATGATTCCAGGTAGGCTCTGGACCCACCGTGACCCTGAACTGGATAAGGGTTACAGATAATGAATGAATGAATGAATCATTAGTCATTTCTGGGACATAATTAAAATAGGATTTCTGATAGATGATGATTTTAAAGAAAAATGCTCGGATGTGAAGGTACACTGACAACAGTTGTTCTCTCAGGCAACTGTTTTCTTGGACTTGGTGTTTGTTGGAAGTTAGTAAACAAGCTCTGAGGTGCATGGACTGGAGTGTGGAATAAGAGACGATTAAACCAATCAATCAAAGGCCATGGTCAGCTTTCAATTAACAAATCAATGTAACCAATCAAAACAAAGGATCAATCACACATTTTGTCCACCTCCAAAGTCTCAAAAGTAAGTTGCCTAGTGAGCAATTGGCTGCATGTGGGGGTAGTCGAGTTTGTGTGTTGCCCAGGCATTTCACATTAGTTGATGTCGGTGGGATTTAAGGCTAATAAACCCCAAATTTATAACAATGAAGCCTAGTGTGACCCTCTGTATTCTCTGCAGGATGCCCTGGAGCCAAGAAGAGAGAGTTCCTGACCAGTGTTTTGGACGCACTGTCTACAGACATGGTGCACGCAGTCACTGATCCAGCTGCTGCCGGCAGGTAAACAAACAGATGTACACTTCATTGGGAACGCTTTATGTGAATTAGTTAAAGGCAAGAGAACTGTGTGCTACTTATCTACTTATCTCTTTAAGGCTGCCATTCAGTTTTCTATTTCTGCTGTTTTATCAAAACCTTCCCTTTATATTCAGAGTGCTGCTGCATTAGTTCTGAAATGCAAAGAATATACCAGTGCATGCGTGTGTGTGTGTGTGTGTGTGTGTGTGTGTGTGTGTGTGTAAATGTGAGTGAGTGAATGGGTGAGTGTGTGAGTGACTGAGTGAGTGTGTGAGACTGTCCACAGGTGCGAGTGTGTGAGTGACTGGGTGAGTGTGTGAAACTGCCCACAAGTGTGAGTGACTGGGTGAGTGTGTGAAACTGTCCACAGGTGTGAGTGAGTGTGAGTGGATGCGCGCGTGTGTGTGTGTGTGTGTGTGTGTGTGTGTGTGTGTGTGTGTGTGTGTGTAAATGTGAGTGAGTGACTGGGTGAGTGTGTGAGTGAAACTGTCCACAGGTGTGAGTGTGTGAGTGAATGGGTGAGTGTGTGAAACTTTCCACAGGTGTGAGAATGTGAGTGTCTGGGTGAGTGTGTGTGACTGTCCACAGGTGTGAGTGTGTGAGTGACTGGGTGAGTGTGTGAAACTGTCCACAGGTGCGAGTGTGTGAGTGACTGGGTGAGTGTGTGAGTGAAACTGTCCACAGGTGTGAGTGTGTGAGTGAATGGGTGAGTGTGTGAGTGACTGGGTGAATGTGTGAGTGACTGGATGAGTGTGTGAAACTTTCCACAGGTGTGAGAATGTGAGTGACTGGGTGAGTGTGTGTGACTGTCCACAGGTGTGAGTGTGTGAGTGACTGGGTGAGTGTGTGAAACTGTCCTCAGGTGCGAGTGTGTGAGTGACTGGATGAGTGTGTGAAACTTTCCACAGGTGTGAGTGTGTGAGTGACTGGGTGAGTGTGTGAAACTGTCCACAGGTGTGAGTGAGTGTGAGTGACTCGGAGAGTGTGTGAAACTTTCCACAGGTGTGAGTGTGTGAGTGACTGAGTGAGTGTGTGAAACTGTCCACAGGTGTGAGTGAGTGTGAGTGACTGGGTGAATGTGTGAAACTTTCCACAGGTGTGAGTGTGTGAGTGACTGAGTGAGTGTGTGAAACTGTCCACAGGTGTGAGTGAGTGTGAGTGACTGGGTGAATGTGTGAAACTTTCCACAGGTGTGAGTGTGTGAGTGACTGGGTGAGTGTGTGAAACTGTCCACAGGTGTGAGTGTGTGAGTGACTGGGTGAGTGTGTGAAACTGTCCACAGGTGTGAGTGAGTGTGAGTGACTCGGAGAATGTGTGAAACTTTCCATAGGCGTGAGTGTGTGAGTGACTGGGTGAGTGTGTGAGTGACTGGGTGAGTGTGTGAAACTGTCCACAGGTGTGAGTGAGTGTGAGTGACTCGGAGAATGTGTGAAACTTTCCACAGGTGTGAGTGTGTGAGTGACTGGGTGAGTGTGTGAAACTGTCCACAGGTGTGAGTGAGTGTGAGTGACTCGGAGAGTGTGTGAAACTTTCCACAGGTGTGAGTGTGTGAGTGACTGAGTGAGTGTGTGAAACTGTCCACAGGTGTGAGTGAGTGTGAGTGACTGGGTGAATGTGTGAAACTTTCCACAGGTGTGAGTGTGTGAGTGACTGAGTGAGTGTGTGAAACTGTCCACAGGTGTGAGTGAGTGTGAGTGACTGGGTGAATGTGTGAAACTTTCCACAGGTGTGAGTGTGTGAGTGACTGGGTGAGTGTGTGAAACTGTCCACAGGTGTGAGTGTGTGAGTGACTGGGTGAGTGTGTGAAACTGTCCACAGGTGTGAGTGAGTGTGAGTGACTCGGAGAATGTGTGAAACTTTCCATAGGCGTGAGTGTGTGAGTGACTGGGTGAGTGTGTGAGTGACTGGGTGAGTGTGTGAAACTGTCCACAGGTGTGAGTGAGTGTGAGTGACTCGGAGAATGTGTGAAACTTTCCACAGGTGTGAGTGTGTGAGTGACTGGGTGAGTGTGTGAAACTGTCCACAGGTGTGTGTGAGTGACTCGGAGAGTGTGTGAAACTGTCCACAGGTCTGTGTGAGTGACTGGATGAGTGTGTGACACTGTCCACAGGTGTGAGTGTGTGAGTGACTGGGTGAGTGTGTGAAACTGTCCACAGGTGTGAGTGTGTGAGTGACTGGGTGAGTGTGTGAAATTGTCCACAGGTGTGAGTGTGTGAGTGACTGGGTGAGTGTGTGACACTGTCCACAGGTGTGAGTGTGTGAGTGACTGGGTGAGTGTGTGAAACTGTCCACAGGTGTGAGTGTGTGAGTGACTGGGTGAGTGTGTGACACTGTCCACAGGTGTGAGTGTGTGAGTGACTGGGTGAGTGTGTGAAACTGTCCACAGGTGTGAGTGTGTGAGTGACTGAGTGAGTGTGTGAAACTGTCCACAGATGTGAGTGTGTGAGTGACTGGGTGAGTGTGTGAAACTGTCCACAGGTGTGAGTGTGTGAGTGACTGGGTGAGTGTGTGAGTGACTGGGTGAGTGTGTGAAACTGTCCACAGGTGCGAGTGTGTGAGTGACTGGGTGAGTGTGTGAAACTTTCCACAGGTGTGAGTGTGTGAGTGACTGGGTGAGTGTGTGAAACTGTCCACAGGTGTGAGTGAGTGTAAGTGACTGGGTGAGTGTGTGAAACTGTCCACAAGTGTGAGTGTGTGAGTGACTGGGTGAGTGTGTGAAACTGTCCACAGATGTGAGTGTGTGAGTGACTGGGTGAGTGTGTGAAACTGTCCACAGGTGTGAGTGTGTGAGTGACTGGGTGAGTGTGTGAGTGACTGGGTGAGTGTGTGAAACTGTCCACAGGTGTGAGTGTGTGAGTGACTGTGTGAGTGACTGGGTGAGTGTGTGAAACTGTCCACAGGTGTGAGTGTGTGAGTGACTGGGTGAGTGTGTGAGTGACTGGGTGAGTGTGTGAAACTGTCCACAGGTGTGAGTGTGTGAGTGACTGGGTGAGTGTGTGAAACTGTCCACAGGTGTGAGTGTGTGAGTGACTGGGTGAGTGTGTGACACTGTCCACAGGTGTGAGTGTGTGAGTGACTGGGTGAGTGTGTGAAACTGTCCACAGGTGTGAGTGTGTGAGTGACTGGGTGAGTGTGTGAAACTGTCCACAGGTGTGAGTGAGTGTGAGTGACTCGGAGAATGTGTGAAACTTTCCATAGGCGTGAGTGTGTGAGTGACTGGGTGAGTGTGTGAGTGACTGGGTGAGTGTGTGAAACTGTCCACAGGTGTGAGTGAGTGTGAGTGACTCGGAGAATGTGTGAAACTTTCCACAGGTGTGAGTGTGTGAGTGACTGGGTGAGTGTGTGAAACTGTCCACAGGTGTGTGTGAGTGACTCGGAGAGTGTGTGAAACTGTCCACAGGTCTGTGTGAGTGACTGGATGAGTGTGTGACACTGTCCACAGGTGTGTGTGAGTGACTGGGTGAGTGTGTGAAACTGTCCACAGGTGTGAGTGTGTGAGTGACTGGGTGAGTGTGTGAAATTGTCCACAGGTGTGAGTGTGTGAGTGACTGGGTGAGTGTGTGACACTGTCCACAGGTGTGAGTGTGTGAGTGACTGGGTGAGTGTGTGAAACTGTCCACAGGTGTGAGTGTGTGAGTGACTGGGTGAGTGTGTGACACTGTCCACAGGTGTGAGTGTGTGAGTGACTGGGTGAGTGTGTGAAACTGTCCACAGGTGTGAGTGTGTGAGTGACTGAGTGAGTGTGTGAAACTGTCCACAGATGTGAGTGTGTGAGTGACTGGGTGAGTGTGTGAAACTGTCCACAGGTGTGAGTGTGTGAGTGACTGGGTGAGTGTGTGAGTGACTGGGTGAGTGTGTGAAACTGTCCACAGGTGCGAGTGTGTGAGTGACTGGGTGAGTGTGTGAAACTTTCCACAGGTGTGAGTGTGTGAGTGACTGGGTGAGTGTGTGAAACTGTCCACAGGTGTGAGTGAGTGTAAGTGACTGGGTGAGTGTGTGAAACTGTCCACAAGTGTGAGTGTGTGAGTGACTGGGTGAGTGTGTGAAACTGTCCACAGATGTGAGTGTGTGAGTGACTGGGTGAGTGTGTGAAACTGTCCACAGGTGTGAGTGTGTGGGTGACTGGGTGAGTGTGTGAGTGACTGGGTGAGTGTGTGAAACTGTCCACAGGTGTGAGTGTGTGAGTGACTGGGTGAGTGTGTGAGTGACTGGGTGAGTGTGTGAAACTGTCCACAGGTGTGAGTGTGTGAGTGACTGGGTGAGTGTGTGAAACTGTCCACAGGTGTGAGTGTGTGAGTGACTGGGTGAGTGTGTGACACTGTCCACAGGTGTGAGTGTGTGAGTGACTGGGTGAGTGTGTGAAACTGTCCACAGGTGTGAGTGTGTGAGTGACTGGGTGAGTGTGTGACACTGTCCACAGGTGTGAGTGTGTGAGTGACTGGGTGAGTGTGTGAAACTGTCCACAGGTGTGAGTGTGTGAGTGACTGGGTGAGTGTGTGAGTGACTGGGTGAGTGTGTGAAACTGTCCACAGGTGTGAGTGTGTGAGTGACTGGGTGAGTGTGTGAAACTGTCCACAGATGTGAGTGTGTGAGTGACTGGGTGAGTGTGTGAAACTGTCCACAGGTGTGAGTGTGTGAGTGACTGGGTGAGTGTGTGAAACTGTCCACAGGTGTGTGTGTGTGAGAGACTGGGTGTATACATGAAATATAAACTTAAGTCCATATGTAAATAAATATGTAATTAAATGTATAACACTGTGAGCATTAAACCAAAAGGACAGTAACAGCTCTTACAACGTATGCCCATTGTGGACACATTCAGCTCAGAATAAGTGCAGCTTGTATGATCTCCGTAGAGAAGCATGGGACGGATTTGGAAAGGCTTGAGACGACAAGGTTAACCCCAGCTGTCTTTCAAAGCCTAGAGAATGTGCTGAGATGGCTGTGTAGCTTTCGTGTCCTCAAAGATGACATTCAATAGCCTTTATTGACTGTTTTTCTCATTCTCGACCGGTGGAAATTAGAAATTTGTCTCCGGTTGAAGTACTTCTTGAATGATTTAAATATCAACCGAGTCCAGGAAGAAATATCAGCAGCGTGACATCTTTATGAGTTTTTGATAAATGGTGAAATCAAAACCAGTTCTCGATAGCAGGATGCAGCCCCTGGTCGGACGCTGCAGGACATGTGTCAGGTCATTGTGGTGTTGATTCTGAAACAGGAACCCTGGCTTTCAGTCGAGAAATCCACAACCTCAGCGAACACCACAACTTCCAAATGGCTTCATGTTATTCCGATCATTTCTGAGTTGGCACAGTTTTACTGAAAACAAACACTAAGGAGCCACTGAAGGAAACGGAAAGGGTTTTATCAAGTTTATTAGGAACATTGTAATCTTCGCAGACGTCTCTTTTGCACGATACAGAGCACTGAACTCCTCTGAACTTCTAACGTTATAAATGGGATGCTTTAAAGCAACACTGGGTAGTATTTTAACCTTAAAATCACAGCTTCAGAATCATTGTGACGCTTCACCGAGCCGGAACTGGGAGAGTAGTGTCTCTGTTATTGCTACTCTGGTAGCCGCACTGCAGAAACTGCACTATGTATCTTTTGGAGGAGGGTAGGAAACCGCACCCCTTAACTTGTATAATCTCCATGCTTCAGAGCAGCTGCCCATGAGCCTGTAGTCCCCATGCTCAATGCCAAACTTGGTGTAGAGGTGTATTAATCCACTCAGTACTTTTGAGGTGGTGTTTGTGATCCAGAATCCATCATTCAACGTCAGTACCTGACCTCCCTAAGGTTCTCATGGCTGAATGCCATCAAATTCTCACAGCAATGTCCCACCATCTAGAGAAATTCCTTCTCAGCAAAAATGGGTTAAATTTCTAGGTGATATTTCTGATTTCAGAAGGTAAAATATGTGAAATGAGAAGCAGAACAAAAGCATAATAATTTCATGGAAAATACTCTATCCCCACTGTCCATCTGACTGCCGTTTCCCCCCTCGTCTTCCAGGATGCAGGAGCCAGACCCCAGCCACACTCTGGAGGAGAGGGTGGTGCACTGGTACTTCAGTCAGCTGGACAAGAACTCCAGCGGAGACATCGGCAAAAAGGAGATCAAGCCTTTCAAACGTTTACTGCGCAAGAAATCCAAACCGAAGAAGTGTGTGAAGAAGTTTGTGGAGTACTGCGACATCAGCAACGACAAAGCTCTGTCTCTGCAGGAGCTCATGGGCTGCCTCGGGGTCACCAAGGAAGAGAGTGGGTACCTCGTGTTCATGGCCACACTGATTTTACAGTAGGATTAAACAGCTGTAGTTGGTGTTTGAGTCGAAGCTCGTCAGAGTTGCAGTGTAATTCTACTTATTTCCTGCTGTTCTCGGGAGGGTTTAAACTCTTCTCATTGCTTTCTCCTCAGGGGCAAAAACGGGTGAAGATACGGCCTCCAGTAAACCAGTGAGTGTCATCTCTGTTTACCCAGTCTCCCTACGACATGTTCATAACACATTTGTTCTCCCTGTGTCTGCGTGGGTTTCCTCCGGGTGACTGTCTGTGAGGAGTGTGGTGTGTTCTCTCTGTGTCTGCGTGGGTTTCCTCCGGGTGACTGTCTGTGAGGAGTGTGGTGTGTTCTCCCTGTGTCTGTGTGGGTTTCCTCTGGGTGACTGTCTGTGAGGAGTGTGGTGTGTTCTCTCTGTGTCTGCGTGGGTTTCCTCTGGGTGACTGTCTGTGAGGAGTGTGGTGTGTTCTCTCTGTGTCTGCGTGGGTTTCCTCCGGGTGACTGTCTGTGAGGAGTGTGGTGTGTTCTCCCTGTGTCTGCGTGGGTTTCCTCCGGGTGACTGTCTGTGAGGAGTGTGGTGTGTTCTCTCTGTGTCTGCGTGGGTTTCCTCTGGGTGACTGTCTGTGAGGAGTGTGGTGTGTTCTCTCTGTGTCTGCGTGGGTTTCCTCTGGGTGACTGTCTGTGAGGAGTGTGGTGTGTTCTCTCTGTGTCTGTGTGGGTTTCCTCCGGGTGACTGTCTGTGAGGAGTGTGGTGTGTTCTCTCTGTGTCTGCGTGGGTTTCCTCCGGGTGACTGTCTGTGAGGAGTGTGGTGTGTTCTCCCTGTGTCTGCGTGGGTTTCCTCCGGGTGACTGTCTGTGAGGAGTGTGGTGTGCTCTCTCTGTGTCTGCATGGGTTTCCTCCGGGTGCTCTGGTTTCCTCCCACGCTCCAAAAATACACGTCTGTAGGTGGATTGAAGACTCAAAAGTGTCCGTAGGTGTGAATGTGTGAGTGTGTGTCACTCTGTGAAGGACTGACACCTGTGAAGGGCTGTGTTCCTTCCTTTCGCCAAGTGATTCCAGGTAGGCTCCAGACCCACTGTTGCCCTGAACTGGATAAGTGTTACAGACAATGGATAAAATAATCTATAACACAAATTAAAGTTTAATAAATTTAATTTGTAAATACTTCCCAGATTTGGGTTCTAATCTTGTTCCATTAGTAAATCCCCTCTTTACCAAAAGTGACTGGGTGAGTGTGTGTGGGTGTGTTTATGTCTTGTGTCCAATGATTCCAGGTTGACTCCAGACCTGCAAAGTCTTACAGAAGATGAATGAATGAACACACGAGTGAATAAACAAATGAATGAATGAATGCATGAATGACTGGATGAATGAATGAACTGAATGTCTAATCACTGGTTTCTCATTTCTGTTTCTCTTTTCAGAACACCTCGAAGAAGCAAGGCTGATGCGGCCGCTGAGATCAGACGCGAGATTCTGCCCCCAACAAGCAGCGACGGAAAAACCCATAGTATTTGCACTTTTTGTACTTTGTAAAAAAACAATGTAAATTCACTTTTTTGTAGAGAAAAGGAAGGTATTTAAACAGACTGCTGAATATGTGAATGATGTTAGTTAGCCTTTTGTTTTTTGGTCCTTACAGAACGTTAATACTTTAACACATACAATGTATGTGTCCTTTGTGAGTCTAAAAGAATACGTTTTTCTTTGTTTTGTTTTAATTGTTGGAGTTGTAAAAGTTGTATTACATGTTGCTCTTGTGTCCTTTTGTTTGTTGTTGTGTTTGCTTTATTCCTGATGAGATTTCTTGGTGGCTGAAAGGAAATAATGCATTAGATCCCATTGCTTTAAACTCAGGCTCTTCAGCAGAGCGCTCGTACTCATGTATCTTTGTATGGTCTTAATGACTGGAGTTCGTTAAGATCGATTTGTGTAATTAGGAATAAAGACGTCTCTGTTTTTTAACTTTTTTATCGTATGTTTTTTATTTGTACACTATCAAGCTCTGTCTGTGAAATGTTTGGAAATGTTCCCGTAATAAAAACTCCTAACATTAATATGTTACTAGGCCTCGCCCTGCATTATCATTACAGCTGAACTCATTAATAATAATAATAATGGGCGGCACGGTGGCACAGCATGGGTTCGATTCCCGCTCCGGGTGACTGTCTGTGAGGAGTGTGGTGTGTTCTCCCTGTGTCTGCGTGGGTTTCCTCCGGGTGACTGTCTGTGAGGAGTGTGGTGTGTTCTCCCTGTGTCTGTGTGGGTTTCCTCCAGGGTGACTGTCTGTGAGGAGTGTGGTGTGTTCTCTCTGTGTCTGCGTGGGTTTCCTCCGGGTGACTGTCTGTGAGGAGTGTGGTGTGTTCTCCCTGTGTCTGTGTGGGTTTCCTCCGGGTGACTGTCTGTGAGGAGTGTGGTGTGTTCTCCCTGTGTCTGCGTGGGTTTCCTCCGGGTGACTGTCTGTGAGGAGTGTGATGTGTTCTCCCTGTGTCTGCGTGGGTTTCCTCCAGGGTGACTGTCTGTGAGGACTGTGGTGTGTTCTCCCTGTGTCTGCGTGGGTTTCCTCCGGGTGACTGTCTGTGAGGAGTGTGGTGTGTTCTCCCTGTGTCTGCGTGGGTTTCCTCCGGGTGACTGTCTGTGAGGAGTGTGGTGTGTTCTCCCTGTGTCTGCATGGGTTTCCTCCGGGTGACTGTTTGTGAGGAGTGTGGTGTGTTCTCTCTGTGTCTGCGTGGGTTTCCTCCGAGTGACTGTTTGTGAGGAGTGTGGTGTGTTCTCCCTGTCTCCGCGTGGGTTTCCTCCGGGTGCTCCGGTTTCCTCCCACAATCCAAAAACACACGTTGGTAGGTTGATTGGCGACTCAAAAGTGTCCGTAGGTGTGAGTGTTTGAGTGAATGTGTGAGTGTGTGCGTTGCCCTGTGAAGGACTGGCGCCCCCTCCAGGGTGTGTTCACGCAGTGCGCCCAGAGATTCCAGGTAGGCTCTGGACCCACCGCGACCCTGAAGTGGATAAGGGTTACAAATAATGAATGAATGAATGATAATAATAATGTGTGTGGACCGTTCTGTACATTTTTAATCGTAAATGGAGTATATTATTAGTTCAGTCCTCTAATAAACCACCTCTACTTTTCTGAGAAGCTTTGATTGCCCTAAGCCACATAAACATTACTGAGGTCAGATACTGAAATGTAATGCCCAGTTTTAGATCACTCCATCACTTGAGAAAATGCAGGTCCTATGTCATTTATACTTCTCTAGACCCCCGTCTTTCCCTCCTCACTGATCACTGATTCAGCAGCATACTGCCACAGCTACGTTCCCTCAAGCATTAACCACACCACTGAACTGAACGCAGGAGCTAAAAAGCAACCATTGTAAAGGTTTATCTTTTAACGACCAACACGATGTGAAACATAAATAAGTGAATGATTATGATCTGTGTCAGACATTCATACCTTTCATGGGCCATAGGCACGTCAGAGCAGCCCCTCTGTGTGGAGCTCCCCATCACGACGTCTCGTTTTAAAATGCTGCTTCATTTTCACCGACGTAAAACTCTCTTTTACCAGAACATCACAACAAAGCTCATGCTGTGGGTGATCCACTTCATTTATAACTTCTGCACATGAAGTTGTATCTTCGTGTAGAAACATACCCAACTGTAGATGCTCCTCTGACTTTTTTTATTGTCTTTTTTCTGAAGCCACTGTCTTTTTCACTAAGTTCAAAGTTCAAAGAGGTTTTATTGTCATTTGCACAGTAAGGAACAGGTTCCGTGTACAATGAAATTCTTTCTTTGCTCCTCACCAAGAATGCCAAATGGAAGAGAAAATATAACG
>NC_089807.1:8225468-8237968 GCF_029633855.1 Hoplias malabaricus | reverse complement strand
TTCAGTGCAGATCTGGGGCAGGTTTAAGGGGAAGGGTAAATGTTCATGGGGTGTGGCAGGGGGTAGTGTGTGTGGGTGGGGGTTATAAGGTGTGCTGCTATGGCAGGTAAGTGAACTGTTGAGGAGGGGTGGGAGGTGTTGAAGTCTGAGTGGAGGGAGGCCTCCACACACCTGCGTCCACCGTTTGTTGTGACACACTGAATCATCAGCGTCCAGCCTCCGTCATCGGCCGGCATCGTGATGTCACTGTGTCATCACCCGCGGCAACCAGGCTGTCATCACTCTTGGCAACCAGGCTGTCATCACCTGCGGCAACCAGGCTGTCATCACCGAGAGTTCAGGTAACTCTCAGGTGCATCTTTTCAGTTTCTTTCTCTCTCTCTCTCTCTCTCTCTCTCTCTCTCTCTCTCTCTCTCTCTCTCTCTCTCTCTCCCCATCTTTCCTTCCAGAGAGTGGGATGTGGCATGCAAAAGTTTGGTTACACCTGGGCAAACAAAATGCTTAGTTGAACATTAATTCTCTGTTAAAATTATCAATCATTTCCACATCATGCATTTATAATTACAATGAATTACATATCTCATTCTTTTCATCCCTGCTCATTGTGGACTGGACCAGCTGCCTGGTTCTGTGGCCCTCACTCTTATTCTTTATCCCCTCCCACTCCACAGGCTCTCTGTGCTTTTGTCTTTTCATTTCTCACCCTTTTTCAAAAGTGGATCGGGGTAAGCCTTAGATAAGAGAGCAGTTTTTGGGGGGGGGGTGTCTATATTGGGGGGGATCAGAGGAGCTTCTGGGGCAGTGGAGCAAATCAGGAGCCGTTTTTATCTATAAGGGCCAGTATGGGGGTTCACACTTCACTTTCCCACTTTCATAACTGTATCATACACACAAGAACCGCGAGACCTGGGAGCACACCCGTATGATCGGTGAGTTCTGCTTCTTGAAATTGCACTCATTGTGAGCACAGATGTTTAGTTGTACAAACACCACTTGTATATTTTCTATACAGAAGATGCTCTGGAGCAGCTGCACATGAGTCTAAAGTCACCTCGCTCAAAGCCAAGCGTCGGGCTGTGGAGCTTAGGGATGAACGTTAACAAGAACAAACCTAACACCATTCAAGAGACGGAGACAGAGACACCCACAGCCAGACACTAACTTCTAAGTTTTGGAAGGACAGGGGACAAAGGGCCACAACAAGAAGGCCTTTCAGTGTCTTTCAGTGGAGATTAGTGCGGTCACTGCCTTCTCAGCTGAGCAATGCAACTGTAATGCCTCTGAGTCATGATCTTGCTGCATTATGTAAGCCACAGAATTTGATAATGCAAGAAAAGGATGGATCAAACAGGTTTGAGAGCAGTGACCAGAGAGAAAGGCAGAGGGAAATGAGGCTTTGTCATCACAGTTTGAGACTTCAATAGTCTTGTCCTTCAAACCTGTATGGACGTCCACTCATCCCACATTTCTGTCTAAAAAGAAGGGTATTAATGTATGGGTTGCAGTCACCTGATTGTTTTTTGGTGTGGGCACCATATTGGGGAGCGATCGCCTGGTTTGAGAGTGCAGCGCTAATGTAACCAGATGGGAAAATGGATAAATTTATCTCATACACAGCTCCTCTCCCTGCACCGGAGAGAGTCTCACAGCAGTCACAAGCACAGAAGCGCACTGTTGCTATTAGCATTTTCATCATAGAAACTAATGGAAAAGTCTTAGCACATCAGACTCTAATGCATTTCTGCTTTTGTGATCGAGTCGAGTTGTAAACCGTGGCGTGTAAACCTTGCAGAGCGCTGATTGTCCAGAGAGAGTCGTCACTCTACGCCACGCAACGCAGACGACCAGCACCAACTCTCCATCTGTAAAATCTCCAGCTGCAGCAGAGATCACGTTTGTTTTTATCCGACTCACGACGGCAGCTCGTAAAATGACGCCGTGGTCTTTTGAAGAGGTTCAAACGCACCCACAAAAACGCAACCACATGCCAAGACACGATGAGTAAGCAACCGTTGTCGTGGTTTACAAAGCCCCGCTGTTCATTTTGTGCATGGGGGTGGCTGTGGTAGTGAATAAACAAGCAAGGCACCAGCAACCAAACAGAGTGGAGACCTGTAGCGTTAAGTAGGGTAGGTACGCTGCAATGGAAAAGCACCATAAATCAGTTAATCTGTGACCAGTGAACAGTTCCTAAACTATAAATCCCTTGAAGCCCACATGCATCTCACCATTACCCCTACCAGAGGGTAGAGCACTACCAGAGGGTAGGTGGTGCTGATCCAAAGCTAAGAAGATCATGAAGGACCTTGGTCATTCTTACAACAAACACTTCCCTCTGTTGCCATCAGGAAAGTGTTTTCACTCCCTGCAAACAAACACAGAGAGGATGCTTCTTTTCAATGGCTTTTCGGACCCTGAACCAGCTCCCACTTTACACCACATACAGGACGGTCACTGCTCTTTCCGCTCAGACTTTTCACTTGTCACTTCATATTTTGCACGGCATTAAGTTGCACATTCAGAAGCACATTATGCACTTTAGTCCTCATCTGTGTGCCATACACATGGTTTACTTGTTTATACTCTTTTATACGTTATTTTATTTTTATTGTGTCTTTGTTTTACAGTTTTAGCTTTAATTCTTTTTAGATTATTATTATTTATTCTGAGAATATCAATATATTTTATTTTATTGTACTTCTATTTCCTTAACTCCTGTATTTTGTTAACGTGTGTGGACAGTCGTCGAAGCATTTCACCGCAGGTTGTAGCGAGTATAACTATGTATGTGACAAATAAACTTTGATTTGATGTTGATTTGATTTGAACTAGAGCAGGATCTGTTGACATTTCATGGGAAGCTTCCTAACAGTGAAGATAAACTTGTTCCTAGCACAGCATCCTTCACAATCTGATTACAAATGTAACACTGGATTAAATTTCCACGGGGTCCTGGGGTAATTCTCTTCCGAATCAACCTTGACTGTGTTTTTTCTTGACGTTCACTCAGAAAATTGCAGGGTGAATTACCTACTGGAAATCTCTGCATGTCAACAGGCAGATCTCATCTCGTGTTGGAAAAAATAGGGGTCTGGGCACTGAGCACGTGTGTCTATATAAACAAGGTTCTGCCTTGAAAACTTTTTATTGAAAAGGCACTCATTTTTATTTTCATTAACAATTATGTTGCTATCTCAATTTTTTGAGACACTCTCTCATTATTTTGAGATAGTAAGTTGATATATTGATTTAGTATCTCAAAATAACGAGAGTATCTTTTTTTATTTATTTTTTAGTTATTATTTTATGTGGTGAATACCGGTGTCCGAACATTTACATAGATGACCCCAGAAAAGAGGGCGGCACGGTGGCGTAGCATGTAGTGTCGCAGTCACACAGCTCCAGGGACCTGGAGGTTATGGGTTTGATTCCTGCTCCGGGTGACTGTCTGTGAGGAGTGTGGTGTGTTCTCTCTGTGTCTGCGTGGGTTTCCTCCGGGTGACTGTCTGTGAGGAGTGTGGTGTGTTCTCCCTGTGTCTGCGTGGGTTTCCTCCGGGTGACTGTCTGTGAGGAGTGTGGTGTGTTCTCCCTGTGTCTGCGTGGGTTTCCTCCGGGTGACTGTCTGTGTGGAGTGTGGTGTGTTCTCCCTGTGTCTGCGTGGGTTTCCTCCGGGTGACTGTCTGTGAGGAATGTGGTGTGTTCTCCCTGTGTCTGTGTGGGTTTCCTCTGGGTGAGTTTCTGTGAGGAGTTTGGTGTGTTCTCCCTGTGTCTGCGTGGGTTTCCTCCGGGTGACTGTCTGTGAGGAATGTGGTGTGTTCTCCCTGTGTCTGTGTGGGTTTCCTCTGGGTGAGTTTCTGTGAGGAGTTTGGTGTGTTCTCCCTGTGTCTGCGTGGGTTTCCTCCGGGTGACTGTCTGTGAGGAATGTGGTGTGTTCTCCCTGTGTCTGTGTGGGTTTCCTCTGGGTGAGTTTCTGTGAGGAGTTTGGTGTGTTCTCCCTGTGTCTGCGTGGGTTTCCTCCGGGTGCTCCGGTTTCGTCCCACAGTCCAAAAACACACATTGGTTGGTGGATTGGCGACTCAAAAGTGACCATAGGTGTGAGTGTGTGTGTTGCCCTGGGAAGGACTGGCGCCCCCTCCAGGGTGTAGTCCTGCCTTGCGCCCAGTGATTCCGGATGGGCTCTGGACCCACCGTGACCCTGACTTGGATAAGCGGGTACAGATAATAAATGGATGGGATGGACCCCAGAAAATATCTGCAATTAAACAATACCAAAAAGGAAGAGCTACTGAACCAGTTAAAACTTCACCTGGGAGAGCATTATCAAAAGAAAAAAATTAAATTACAATCGTTTGACAACCTGATGTAGTATGTGAAATACAAACTTGGACGTCCTCTAGTTTTTCATTTCCATCTGGATGTGTGGGTTTTAAAACAGAGGAGACATGTAAAATGTTTATATCAGAAATCCCTTTGAGAACTAATCCTCTCCGAATAGAGCTATACTCCGTGGATAAAGCAGGGATTCCTGCAGATCTATGCCGACTTGTTTCAGCAGGGACTGCTGCTGGTTCCCTGGGTCAGCAGATGGATGAGGTTGGGAAGACTGAGCTGGTGTTATGATCAAACATATTATGAAATGAAACTGAAGTTGTGTGTGGCCATGCGTCATGTAAATACAGAACTGTTTTGGTAATCAAATGATCCCAGCTTTGAAATCGCCCACCTCCCAAACATTCGTTCATTCACTTCTGCAGACAGTGCTTTCCTCCAGACGTGTTTGTCCCACAGACATCTCCCCTTGCCCCAGTTTTGAATCATCTGTGTAGGGATGCAGGGTAATTAGAGGAGAACAGAGTCTCCAGGGAAGGAACAAAGCCAAGCATGGTGGTCCTTAGGCATGTGGCCGGATCCCTCCCAAAACACAGCAATCCCAGAATGCACAGGCACTCCAGTATCACCCACCTGCCTTTGGTCTACGGCTACATTCTTCTATGAGAATCAGGAGAAGTTAGTGACGAGGGTGAGTGCAGGACTACAAAATTGAAGCTTAAAAAAATACTAGGTCATTCTTAAAATTACAGCTTTAAAATCACTGTGATGCTTCTCTCACCTGTAAAAATAGGGCTTCTGTTGTAGCTACTCGTAGCACTATGTAAAATTTGCATGAGCGTAGGTCCATTTCTCATCACACAGCAGCACAGCCTCTAGCTCCCTACATAAATGTATGAAATTCATGTCCCATATAGATTCAATATGGAAGATGCCTTTTAGCGTCCAAACGTGGGACAATTCCTTAATTTATGGGCGAGATTTTTGTGGGGATAAAGACCTTGTAGGGAGGGCTGTAGACCCCTAAAACAGATCCAACAATGCCACTGGTGATAATATAAAATTGTCGAAATTACCTGGAGGTGTTTGGGGACCCTACATCTCACTTACGTCCAGCAGCTCCTCTGACATCACTGCAGACTGGCAGAGCTGCTATAGAGCACCACTGGTCGTCTGGGATTGAAGGATGTCGTTCTGTTTTGTAGGGAGAGATTTTAACCACTACACTCTGTAACTCAGTTCAAAGGTTCATGCTGACACTGGAAAACAAGGGGTAGGAATAAAAATAAGAACTGGGATTGGGCCTAGGTGTCTTGGTAGTGGAGGAAGAGCCAAAACACATGATCATAGATTTGAAACTGTACCAAAACATTGCAGAGGAAAACACCATGCTTTCTGTGAGGGAGCTTAAGATACCTGCGTCTTCTGAAATCAGTTATTTTGGATTTTCTAGAAATGTGGAAAATGGTGGGATTCCACTTTTCAAGGTCTTCCCAAGGAGCTAATTTGATTGGCAGATACAAGGCTCATTATAGATCAGACCGGAGCTTCAGAGAGATCATTTGTGTGTTCATTAGCATAAGAACAGACCAGGGAATGTTTATCAATGGCCACGCACATTCATGAGCAAACAACCCAAGGCTATTGCTCAATTCACCACCCAAAGCCTCAGCAAGGGACTGATGACCTCTCAGAGCCCCAAATATAAACAGATTGATCAGATGAAGATTTATCTCACTGGAACCGATAATAGTTCATTCACACGAGGGCTGTGAGATATGCTTTTGGCTTTTCTCCCATTTAACTTTGGTAAACAATGCCTGGGGTCATCTCAACTCAATCTACAGTCAAATCTGCCCTTACATTCTACCCCAGTGCATGCAATTGCATTTCTCACCACCTGACTTCACTCCTGTGGCCTTCCAGCGACTGTGATAGCATCGGGCTAATAGAAGTCCATTTATATTCATCAGGATCTCTCCCCCTCTCCCAGGCGAAAGGGTAACAGCTCCGTTCACATGAAAGAAGAGAAGAGAAAAGGGTCCCATTTTGCAAGTCCCATATCAATCAGAGATCTCAGGAAAACAGTGCGATATGTATCTCAGGAGGAGAGCCGCTCGCTTCAAAAGAGAGGCACTTTTTAAACTCCCCTCAGTTCGTCCAAATGGTTCTGAAAACATCTGTGAAAATAACATTAGGCCACTCTTTCAGGGCCCAGACACTAAAACCCAATCTGTTCCGATCGTTAATGAGTATAGACAGACTTTAATATTGTCGCTGTTCAAAGAAAAACATGTCCCAGAGTAACTTTAATCTTCTTAACTTTCAGTGGAAGTCAATGTAAAAAGGTTTTATTCAGAGTAATTTTGGAGCGTTTCTATTGGTTCATTCGTCATGAAATGTTCACACAGTGTGAAGGACAGCGGCCGTGTTCAAAACGACAGAAATGTAGATGTATGTTTGACTTTGGACAGTGACAGTATGTTCCCTCTTATAAATTACATTCAGACAAATGCCCTCATCTCTACGCTGTAAGGAAAGGTCTCCAGGAGATTACCACGGATTCCAAGCAGTGATCTGTGTTTATTAATACGTTAGGAGTATGCAGAGTGTGTATCAGTATTTTCAAGAGTGTAAAGCTGTTATGTTTAGATATGAATTAGTGTACAATTTACATAATATCAATAAAATGATCAAATAATATTTGGATAACTGAATATCCTTAATACAAAGGAAACACCCCAGATAGCAATGAATATTCTGCCCATGGTGTGGCCCATCTGCAGATATCTTATGGCCCACATTTGCTCTTGAATGATGGTGTTGACTCTGGGTGATTCTGCCCGACTCAACTCAAGTCCACCGTATTTGGGCCAGATATCAGTTGAGCTGTGGAAAAAATATCTGGGCTAAATCAATATGTGACACCTATCTGGCCCAAACAACACATGCCGTAACCAAAGTCAAGCCCGGCTCATGACAGTGACACATGTCCGGCCCAAACACAGCTTCCCAGTGCTGTTGGTGAGACGGATTGGGCCAAAATGTGTCTCTCTGCGACTGCGAATAGTGGGTTTACTGTTTTTTGGGGGCAAATAGAAACAGACTGTATGTGGTCCGTAAAGATGCAACAAGTGCAGGCACACGTCCAACACACTGATGAAAGGTGTAGACACGAGGCGAACTGTGAGTGCTGTGAAATGGCAGAGGGCTATAGTAGTGTTTGCTGCACATCACATTCTTCATGTAAATGTACCATAGAGCTCAGCCCCTCCACAGACTAATAACCTGTTGATACAGAGGGCTGAGTTTACTGCCATTTTAAGCAGCACATGTTCTGATAATATAACGGCTGTGTCTTCCTTGAACCACATCATAGTACCCCTTCTGAGCACGCTTCACTTCGCCTGTGGATTTATGGACTGGGACATGTGCCGATGACTCTTGCAGTAATAGGTAGCCTAAGAAAACACGCTGTGGATTACACACACATCATAAAAATTAATTTATCTCCAGTGGATCCCAGAGAAAAATACTCCTCAGCAAAGAAAATGCAATAAAGCCTTCAGTAAACTTACACATGGCTCAAGTAAAACTTTGAACCTGGCAGTTTTTCCAGAACGCCTCACCATAATTGCCATCGCTAAGAGGCTGAATGTAGTTCTTCACAGTTATAGACAGGTCTGGTGTCAATGGAGTGGTGGGCATGGGTGGGCAGAGCAGGCCTTAAACGACCTAACGAAGGAGTGTGTTGTGTTCTCTCTGTGTCTGTGTGGGTTTCCTCCGGGTGACTGTCTGTGAGGAGTGTGGTGTGTTCTCCCTGTGTCTGCGTGGGTTTTCTCCGGGTGACTGTCTGTGAGGAGTGTGGTGTGTTCTCCCTGTGTCTGCGTGGGTTTCCTAGTGGTAACTGTCTGTGAGGAGTGTGGTGTGTTCTCTCTGTGTCTGCGTGGGTTTCCTCCGGGAGACTGCCTGTGAGGAGTGTGGTGTGTTCTCCCTGTGTCTGCGTGGGTTTCCTAGTGGTAACTGTCTGTGAGGAGTGTGGTGTGTTCTCTCTGTGTCTGCGTGGGTTTCCTCCGGGTGACTGTCTGTGAGGAGTGTGGTGTGTTCTCCCTGTGTCTGCGTGGGTTTCCTAGTGGTAACTGTCTGTGAGGAGTGTGGTGTGTTCTCCCTGTGTCTGCGTGGGTTTCCTAGTGGTAACTGTCTGTGAGGAGTGTGGTGTGATCTCCCTGTGTGTGCGTGGGCTTCCTCCGGGTGACAGCACTGGCCTTGAGGTTAGAGAAGCAAGCTTAAGGCCGGAGGGTCAGCAGTTCCAGTCCCATGGGCAGCAAAAGAATAATACATTCACAGCTGATGTGTGCTTGAATAAGGAACCTAACCCCCAAAGTGCTCCCCTGGCGCAGAGGTGGTCGCAGCCCCTTGCTCCGGTTGTGTGTGTGTTCACTGCCTCTAGTGTATTTATGAAGAATTGCTCACTAGTGTGTGTTTGTGTGTTCACTACCATGGATGGGTCAAATGCAGAGATGCAATTTCCCCAAGGGCTCAATAAAGGTGTTTCTTCTCCTTTATCTTCTAGTTGGATAGAGGAGGTCCTGCAGATTGTGCTTATGTTTGAGTGATGTGCTTATGGTGTGATGTCAGAGAGCAAATTGTGAGCTTAGGGTTAAAGACTGGCTTTAAAGTCTGTACATGAGCATCATTATTTCTTTTTTTCCTCTTCATTCTCTCTCTCTCTCTCTCTCTCTCTCTCTCTCTCTCTCTTATTCTGTTTGCACCTGTGTGAGATGGGCAGCTGTTGAGGGGTGGGCCGTGGCTCTTGTTGGAACATTCCAGAAGAGAACTCACCCCATTAATCTCAGAAGCTTAGAATGCCTCACAAGCACCCCTCCACTCTGTCTCTCTCCCCATCTATTCATCCATCCCCAGTTCCCTCCCATCTACAGCAGCGCCCAGTGCTCTGCTGTAAACCAAAGGTGGACATTGTGTGAGTCAGATTAAGGGGACCCTCCTTCTCTCCACCCCCCCCCCTCAAAAAAAAAGTCTGAAAATTTTAATCCTCACAAAAATTCCCCAATGAAAGCAAATATTGTTCATTCCAGCTCAGAGAGGTCAGGGCTGGGGGAGCAAGGAGAGGGAGAGCCCATGAGAAAGTAGAGACTGAGAAACTGAGGGCAGTGTTTAGCACAACACCAATCAAATTTAGATCTGACTAAAAGTGTGTGTTTCATTAGACCAGGGCAAACAGTCAGAAAACACCACTTTTATACTTATAGAGGACATATTACAACATTTATGTGGGAGCCCAACCCACACACTGTGAAACAAACATCCCAGTTATTTATTCAGTTATTTATTTATTAATTTATTATTTCTTTGTCTAAAAACAAAGTGACATGGTGGCGCAGCAGATAGTGTCGCAGTCACACAGCTCCAGGGGCCTGGAGGTTGTGGGTTCGATTCCCGCTCCGGGTGACTGTCTGTGAGGAGTGTGGTGTGTTCTCTCTGTGTCTGTGTGGGTTTCCTCCGGGTGACTGTCTGTGAGGAGTGTGGTGTGTTCTCTCTGTGTCTGCGTGGGTTTCCTCCGGGTGACTGTCTGTGAGGAGTTGGTGTGTTCTCCCTGTGTCTGCGTGGGTTTCCTCCGGGTGACTGTCTGTGAGGAGTGTGGTGTGTTCTCCCTGTGTCTGCATGGGTTTCCTCCGGGTGACTGTCTGTGAGGAGTGTGGTGTGTTCCCCCTGTGTCTGCGTGGGTTTCCTCCGGGTGACTGTCTGTGAGGAGTGTGGTGTGTTCTCCCTGTGTCTGCGTGGGTTTCCTCCGGGTGACTGTCTGTGAGGAGTGTGGTGTGTTCTCGCTGTGTCTGCGTGGGTTTCCTCCGGGTGACTGTCTGTGAGGAGTGTGGTGTGTTCTCCCTGTGTCTGCGTGGGTTTCCTCCGGGTGACTGTCTGTGAGGAGTGTGGTGTGTTCCCCCTGTGTCTGCGTGGGTTTCCTCCGGGTGACTGTCTGTGAGGAGTGTGGTGTGTTCTCCCTGTGTCTGTGTGGGTTTCCTCCGGGTGACTGTCTGAGAGGAGTGTGGTGTGTTCTCCCTGTGTCTGTGTGGGTTTCTTCCGGGTGCTCCAGTTTCCTCCCACAGTCCAAAAAACACATGTTGGTAGGTGGATTGGTGACTCTAAAAGTGTCCGTAGGTGTGAGTGCGTGAGTGAATGTGTGTGTGTGTGTTGCCCTGTGAAGGACTATCGCCCCCTTCAGGGTGTATTCCCGCCTTGCGTCCAATGATTCCAGGTAGGCTCTGGACCCACCGCGACCCTGAACTGGATAAGGGTTACAGATAATGAATGAATGAATGTATGAATGTCTAAAAACATTGAATAAAACAAGTTGTTCTGATTTTGTAGTTAGCATGCACCTCAGATTTGCCCCACCCCTCATCTGAATCTCTCCAATCACAACGCTGGACCTGGGTTTATGTGAGAGAGCAAAAACAAGGTTAGATGCAGCAAAAAAGACACAACAAGTGCGGAGAAGTAAGAGCACTGAGTAAAAATGGAGAAAAACAAGAACAGAGAAGAAAGAGAACTGAGCCAAAATGGCTAAAAAAAACAGAGCTTCTGCTCCTTGCTCATGAGCACCACTTGGGAAACACTTGGGGGGTTAGGTGTCTTGCTCAAGGGCAGCCCAGCTATGGAAACTGAGGCAGGAGATATTCCAATTAAATCAAATGAAATTTATTTGTACAGCGCTTTTTACAACTGATGATGTCACAAAGCAGCATCATAGAATTCCAGTAACGACAAAGTTTTAACATGAAACGTAAAAACCCTCAGGATAGCGATGCCAGGGGCGACAGTGACAGGAAACACTCCCTCAGAGCTAAGGAAGAAACCTTGGGAGGAACCAAGGCTCACACGGGGGACCTACCCTCCTTTGGTCAATCTACCTACAGATTATTGACATCACATAGCTCTGATCATGTATACTGATATTATCATGGGATAATGCTATGATTATATCAGTTTACATGATCAGAGCTCAGTTCACCATGAAGCCAAATTATGAGAAATATAAAACAGACCAAGGCACCGTGGAACCCTGTGATTCTTTTTATTCTGTAACTATTTTTGGATTAAAATCCCACTGGAACTTAAAAATCACAACAACTATTTTGTAACTTGTATTCAATAAAACAGTAGAAAACATGGCGGAGGGGGAGTGGATGTTCCAACATTTTTAACAATTCAAACGCTTTATTCACCTGATCTGTGTTACTTGTTAACCCCAAAATGTCCACAGGGTGCTAGGTCACCACATATGGCACTTTTCCACTGTATTGTACTCTGCTGTACTTGCTTGGTCCTTGGTAGCTTTTCCACTATAAGCTTCCCCACCTCAAAACCCAGTCTCTACGGGGAACAGTTGTCTTTGGAAACCACAACAACGGCGGCGGTAACGTTAAGCGGTGTTTACTCATGGTGTATTGGCGTGTTGTTGTTGTTTGGGACTGAACACAGCTCCGTCATCAGTTCAGACAGATCAGTAGAGTTTGTTCCTTCCTTGTTGCAGCGTCCAGCTCTCGCTGGATTCTTTCGTCGGCCACCGATCCAAGGAGCGTTAGAACCTCTTCAAAAGACCACGGCGTCATTTTACGAGCTGCCGTCGTGAGTCGGATAAAAACAAACGTGATCTCTGCTGCAGCTGGAGATTTTACACGGTTCACGGTTTAGTCCCAACTCGGCTGATGTCTGCGCTGTGGAAAAGGAAGAGAGCAAAGTAGAGCCAAGGTGAATAGAGTAGGGGTCATGCAGTGGAAAAGCTCCAATATTGTCCCGATAATCAGTGTCCCTAATCACTAGTGTGTGTGTGTGTGTGTGTGTGTGTGTGTGTGTGTGTGTTTGTGTGTGTGTGTGTGTGTGTGTTTGTGTGTGTGTGTGTGTGTATGTGTGTGTGTATGTGTGTTTGTGTGTGTGTGTGTTTGTGTGTGTTTGTGTGTGTGTGTTTGTGTGTGTGGTGTGTGTGTGTGTGTGTGTGTGTGTGTGTGTGTGTGTGTGTCACTGACACAGTCTCTACAACTCTGTTGTTTCCCCGCGTCACTGCTTCAGTGTCCAACATCAGTCTTCTCCTTCTATCGTTTTCAAAATGACTCACACAACAGGCCCCTGGGAGGATTCTGGGTTCTAAACAG
>NC_089807.1:8215468-8220468 GCF_029633855.1 Hoplias malabaricus | reverse complement strand
CCTCCGACCCAACACCCACCTCGCACACCACCCGACTCTGGACACAGCCTGCCTCTTCGACCACGTCCATCTGTTCAAAGAGGTAGTTCCTGTGTTTGCAAAGACACTAAAAGATGTGGCACTGGCCCGGAACATCACTACACACCAACACACCACTGGACGTGGACCTCGATACACACAGCCTTCAAGACCTTCACCACGACCTGCAGAACGACCGATCCCCCGTCTGAGACCTCAGCAACATGGTCATCATTATCCACCACTACCAGACAGGAGGAGGAGGAGCCACTATGAACACCCTGCTCCCTCACCAGCTCCATCACCTAGCACAGGTACACACACTGCACCACTGAACCAGGGCCCAACACCAGCTCCTCAACTCCAGATCAGACCAGGAACACTGAGCTACGCCCAGGCGGTCGGCAGAGCAGCAAACACCACCACCTCTGAGCTGAGAGACATTCAGCAGATGCTCAGCCACATCTGCACACATCTGATGGGACACTGCCCGTGGTAAGAGGCATATTACCAGAGAGGTAAAGGACATTAATTATTCCACAGTGTACATTATTTCCTCTCTGTACCGTGATTAACACAGAAATGGAAATTTGATCTTTTTTATTAATATTAATTATCAGTCTATTGTTTTCAATTATCTCTCTTATTTTGAAATTTTAGAAAATAACACACATTAATTCACACAGAATGACATCTTTTCGCATCTCTCTATGGAATATCCAAGGGTTAAACTCCTCTTTATTTGGTTTAAAGAGCAGAAACCCTGATTTTGTACAAGAAATAAGAAATATAGATGTATTAATTTTGCAGGAGACATGGAGTAGAGGAGACGAGCCCACTGGTTGTCCCCCAGGTTACAGGGAGTTAGTGGTGCCCTCCACTAAATTAAAGGGAGTTTCTCAGGGAAGAGACTCGGGGGGGATGCTCCTCTGGTTTAAATCAGAACTTTCTCAATCGATTCAAAAAGTAAAACAAGGGGAAAATCTTCTCTGGATCAAAATTAATAAGCAGTTAATCTCAACCCCCCAAAATATATTTCTCTGTGCCATCTACATCCCCCCAGCAGAATCGCCCTATTTCAAAGAAGAAACCTTTTTGGATTTAGAACAACAGATCAGTCATTTCCAAAAACAAGGACATGTGGTTATCTGTGGAGACCTGAACGCCAGGACAGGAGCTCAGCCCGACTTCATCAGCTCTCACAGTGACCACTTTATAACAGGGAACAACGTCCACTTCCCAATGTTCCACCGCAGAGAAAACTATGACAAATCTGTGAATGCTCATGGGAAGAGCCTGCTACAGCTCTGTCGAAGCCTGGGTCTGTACATCGTAAACGGTCGACTACGAGGGGACTCCTACGGTCAGCTCACCCACAGCTCGGCTCTCGGCAGCAGTACGGTGGACTACGCTATAGCCGATCTGGACCCGGCCTTCCTCAGAGCCTTCACGGTCAAGCCACTAACACCCCTCTCAGATCACAGCCAAATCACACTCTATCTGAACAGAATGATTAGAACTGACCACAAGAAACACCCCAGCACACTGTACAAACTCAAACACACACTCAGGTGGACTCCAGACAGCACTGACCAATACCTCCACGCCGTAAACAGCCCGGAAATCCAGACACGTCTCGACTCCTATCTGTCAAACACCTACCAACAACATAAAGAAGGTGTTGATGTGGCTGTGGAAAACTTAAATCATATCTTTGATCATGCAGTCCGACTTTCTAATCTCACAATCAGGAAAAACAAACCAAGAAAAATCCAATCAGACGCATGGTTCGATCACGACTGCAAGAGAAAGAGAAACAAAGTCCGAAAATTATCCAATCAGAAACACAGGGAACCACTTAACGAAGAATTACGCACTGAATACTGTGAGGTACTGAGAGAATACAAACACACACTTAGAACCAAAAAGTACAAATACACACAACATCAAATACACAACCTGGAGAATTCAATCAACTCCAATTCATTCTGGGACAACTGGAAGTCATTAAATAGAAAACATCAGGATGATTTAGTGATCACTGATGGAGACGTGTGGAGAGATCATTTTGAATCATTGTACACTCGTCAATTATTAAATACACAACAACAGCAAATATCCAGTAAATTAGAAACACTCCACACAGTGATCAAAGACTATCAGAACCCACTGGACTTCCCCATCACAGAGTCAGAGTTAGAGGAACAACTCAGAGGCCTCCAGCCCAGAAAAGCCTGTGGTACAGACGGCATTATGAATGAAATGATAAAACACACAGATTCGAAATTCAAATTGGCCATTCTCAAACTATTTAACCTTATTTTAAACACAGGCCACTTCCCCAGCGTCTGGAGCGAAGGTCTCATATCCCCCATATTCAAATCCGGAGACAAATACGACCCAAACAATTACAGAGGGATCTGTGTGAGCAGCAACTTGGGCAAGGTCTTCTGTAGCGTCCTCAACACTCGACTCACGGGTTTCCTCACTGACCATAACGTCCTCAGCAGAGCTCAGATCGGCTTCCTCCCGAACCACCGAACATCTGACCACATCTTCACCCTCCACACGCTGATAGATAAACATGTACATCACAATAAAGGCAAAATCTTCGCATGTTTTGTAGATTTTCAAAAGCGTTTGACTCCATTTGGCACATAGGATTATTCTATAAACTTTTAGAAAGCGGTTTTGGGGGGAGAACCTATGACGTCATTAAATCAATGTACTCTCACAGTAAATGTGCAGTGAAAATGGGAACGTTCAGGACAGAGTTCTTCCCACAGTCTCGAGGAGTACGTCAGGGCTGCAGCCTGAGCCCCACTCTCTTTAATATCTATATTAATGAACTGGCTGATAAACTGGACCAGAGTGACTCAGTACCCGGCCTCTCTTTGGGGGACACCAAAGTCAAGTGCCTCCTCTACGCAGATGACCTTGTTTTGCTGTCACCGACCAGAGAAGGACTCCAGGAAAGTTTAAACGTCCTGGAGAACTTCTGTCAAAACTGGGCTCTGTCTGTAAACCAGAGAAAAACTAAAATAATGACATTTCAGAAGAGGTCTAAAAATCAGGGGAACTACAATTTTACAATAAACAACTCCAACATTGAACACACTAAAGCTTACACGTATCTGGGGATAACCCTCAGCTCCACGGGAAGTTTCGACTCGGCTGTGAAGGAGCTCAGAGAGAAGGCCAGGAGGGCTCTATTTTCCATCAAAAAGTCCATTAATTTCGAGATACCAATTCCAATCTGGCTGAAACTGTTCAGATCGGTTATTGAGCCTATTGCTCTGTACGGCAGTGAGGTGTGGGGACCCCTAACACAGAGCAGTTTTACGAATTGGGACAAACATCCAATTGAAACCCTGCACATGGAATTCTGCAAAAGTATCCTTCATGTGCAGAGAAAGGCCCCCAATAACGGCTGCAGGGCCGAACTAGGGCAGTACCCCCTCCTCATAGCCATTCAGAAAAGAGCTCTGAACTTCTGGAGGCATCTAAAATCCAGTGACCCCCAGTCACTGCACTACAAAGCCCTGTCCAATCAGGAGCTCCACATTGATAGGAGTCCCCTCAGCCAGCTGGTCCTGGCCCTCAGTGACCTACAACCCAACGACATCACCGAGTCCAAACATCCTCACCACACACTCACTCAGAAAATCAGACCCCAACACATCATCATCCAACAACAAAACAATTATCTCACACACTGGACTCACACCATACAACAACAACATAAACTGCAGAGCTACTCAGCCCTCAACAGGGACTACACACTGGCCAAATACCTCACAACCATCAGGGAGAGGTCACTGAGGAAGACACTGACCATGTACAGACTCAGTGAGCACAGTCTGGCCGTGGAGACCGGCCGTCACAGACAGAACTGGGTCCCCAGAGAGGACAGGCTGTGCTCTCACTGTGAGCTCTCGGTGGTGGAGACAGAGCTGCACTTCCTAACCCAATGCCCCAAGTATGAGTCCGTCAGGAGCAGGTTCTACCAGAGAGCGAGTCGAGTCTGTCCTGAGTTCCTGCTCCTCACTGATACAGAGAAGCTCCAGTATGTACTGGGAGAGAAGGAGGAGCTGATCCCACACGCAGCCAAATATGTGACAGACTGCCACAACCTGAGGGACAACCAGTGTGGTCAGTCAACAGTGTAACTAATTATTACTGAATATTACTGATTATTAATGATTATTAAACATCTATATTGTCTCCATGCTCTTATTTTCCTTTTTGTTTGATTATCATTAATCTTGTAAATATCATTTCCTGTTGTTGTAATTGTATCTGTATCTATATGTTTATGTATTTTCTGTAATATGCTTTAGCAACAGTGTATTGTATTACATTCATGCCAATAAAGCACTGCTGATAGAGAGATAGAGAGAGAGAGAGAGAGAGAGAGAGAGAGAGTGAGAGAGAGATGAGTGAGAGAGAGAGAGAGAGTGAGTGAGAGAGAGAGAGTGAGTGAGTGAGAGAGAGTGAGAGAGAGAGAGAGAGATGAGTGAGAGAGAGAGAGAGAGTGAGTGAGTGAGAGAGAGAGAGAGAGTGAGAGAGAGAGAGAGAGTGAGTGAGAGAGAGAGAGTGAGAGAGAGAGAGAGTGAGTGAGTGTGAGAGAGAGAGAGAGAGGGAGAGAGAGAGAGAGAGAGGGAGAGAGAGAGAGAGAGAGTGAGAGAGAGAGAGAGAGAGAGAGAGAGTGAGAGAGAGAGAGAGAGAGAGAGTGAGAGAGAGAGAGAGATGAGTGAGAGAGAGAGAGAGTGATGAGTGAGAGAGAGAGAGAGAGTGAGAGAGAGAGAGAGTGAGTGAGAGAGAGAGAGTGAGAGAGAGAGAGAGTGAGTGAGTGTGAGAGAGTGAGAGAGAGAGAGTGAGAGAGAGAGAGAGTGAGTGAGTGAGAGAGAGAGAGAGTGAGTGAGTGTGTGAGAGAGAGAGAGAGGGAGAGAGAGAGAGAGAGGGAGAATCTGATAGAGTGT
>NC_089807.1:7890110-7900110 GCF_029633855.1 Hoplias malabaricus | reverse complement strand
AAGCCCAGATACAACTTGGCTCCTGTTCATTCAGACACTGTCCACACTGAGAATTAGCTGTTCACCACAGAACACGCTCTTTCCTTTCACAGCAACACAACGTAAAGCCCTGCTCTGTTTATATTTCAGTTTCAGAACATAATACTGAAACTAACCCTTAGAAGTAGCTGTAGCATCAAGACGTTCCTGTAAACAAAGCAATACCTCATTGTCCTATATGAAGCTGCTATGAATAAAGAGTATGTGTGTGTGTGTGTGTGTGTTGACTCTGACCTCTTAGAGTCAATGAGAGCCTAGCTTCTGAATTCTCTATTTTCTTTTCTAACACATAAACAGCACAAACACCTACTCACAATAAACACACACACACACACACACACACACACACACACACACACACACACGTCAAGAACCGCTGACATCTCTGACAGTGCTTTACAAAGCCGTGATCTCCTGACGATAGAGCAAACCTCAGACTGTCACAAGGAAACCCAGGGTGAGACACACACTATTTTTATACCACAGATATACAGTGATATGAGAGCTATAATGTAATATCAGAGTGTGTGTATGTGCAAGTAATTTATTAACTCATAAAATAAACAAGAGCTGGACATGGAGTACAGAAACAAAAACATATTTTACAAAACTAGAGGGAAACAACCAAAAAACAACAGTAAACAGATGTGGGAGAAACAAACTCTCTCTCTCTCTCTCTCTCTCTCTCTCTCTCTCTCTCACACACACACACACACACACACACACAAACGGGATCACAGACAGGGAACACCTGGGAAATATAATGAGGAGGTGGAACCCCACAGGAGGCATAGGTAGGAACACTAATGACAAGGAGTGGGGCTAGGCCAGAGACAAGGGCAAAACAAAACATATCCATGGACTAAAAGAGCACATGAAAAACAAGGAGACTCAGAAAAGACACTAATACAGACCAGGACCAACACTAACCAGGTCACAATTACAATGAAATATCAGAACTACACTGTAATATCAGAGTTACACTGTACTACCAGAACTACACTGTAATATCAGAGTTACACTGTAATATCAGAGCTACACTGTAATACCAGAACTGCGCTGTAATATCAGAGTTACACTGTAATTTAGAGTTACACTGTAATTTCATAGTTACACTGTAATATCAGAACTACACTGTAATACCAGAACTGCACTGTAATATCAGAGTTACACTGTAATACCAGAATTGCACTGTAATATCAGAGTTTCACTGTAATATCAGAACTACACTGTAATATCAGAGTTACACTGTAATACCAGAACTTCACTGTAATATCAGAGTTGCACTGTAATACCAGAACTGCACTGTAATATCAGAGTTACACTGTAATACCAGAACTTCACTGTAATATCAGAGTTACACTGTAATACCAGAAATGCACTGTAATATCAGAACTACACTGTAATATCAGAGTTACACTGTAATATTAGAGTTACGCTGTAATATCAGAACTACGCTGAAATATCAGAGTTTCACTGTAATATCAGAGCTACACTGTAATATCAGAGCTACACTGTAATACCAGAACCACACTGTAATATCAGAGTTACCCTGTAAAGTCAGAACTACACTGTAATATCAGAGTTACACTATAATATTAGAGTTACACTGTAATATCAGAACTACACTGTAATATCAGAGTTACACTGTAATATTAGAGTTACACTGTAATATCAGAACTGCACTGTAATATCAGAGCTACACTGTAATATCAGAACCACACTGTAATATCAGAGTTACCCTGTAATACCAGAACTGCACTGTAATATCAGAGTTACACTTTAATGTCAGAGTTACACTGTAATATCAGAATTGCGCTGAAATATCAGACTTACACTGTAATATCAGTTACACTGTAATACCAGAACTGCACTGTAGTATCAGAGTTTCACTGTAATATCAGAGTTTCACTGTAATATCAGAGCTACACTGTAATATCAGAGCTACACTGTAATACCAGAACCACACTGTAATATCAGAGTTACCCTGTAAAGTCAGAACTACACTGTAATATCAGAGTTACACTATAATATTAGAGTTACACTGTAATATCAGAACTACACTGTAATATCAGAGTTACACTGTAATACCAGAGTTACACTTTAATGTCAGAGTTACACTGTAATATCAGAGTTACACTGTAATATCAGAACTGCGCTGAAATATCAGACTTACACTGTAATATCAGAACTACGCTGAAATATCAGACTTGCACTGTAATATCAGATATACACTGTAATGTCAGAACTACGCTGAAATATCAGACTTACACTGTAATATCAAAGCTACACTGTAATACCAGAGATACACTGTAATACCAGAAATACACTGTAATATCAGAGTTACACTGTAATATAAGAACTACACTGTAATATCAGACTTACACTGTATTATCAGAGTTACACTGTAATATCAGAACTACACTGTAATATCAGAGTTACACTGTGATATCAGAACTACACTGTATTATCAGAGTTACACTGTAATATCAGAGCTACAATGTAATACCAGAACCACACTTTAATATCAGAGTTACCCTGTAAAGTCAGAACTATACTGTAATATCAGAGTTACACTGTAATATCAGAGTTACCCTGTAAAGTCAGAACTACACTGTGATATCAGAGTTACACTGTAATATCAGAACTACACTGTAATATCAGAGTTACACTATAATATTAGAGTTACACTGTAATATCAGACTTACACTGTAATATCAGCGTTACACTGTAATATCAGAGTTACACTGTAATACCAGAAATACACTGTAATATCAGAGTTACACTGTAATACCAGAACTGCACTGTAGTATCAGGGTTACACTGCAATTTCAGAGTTACAATGTAATATCAGAACTACACTGTAATATCAGAGCTATACTATGGGATAGGAGCCAGGGACAAGATTATCTGCCAGGGAGGAGACTGGCCTCAAGAATAAGTGAACTCTGATTGGAGATAGACTTGAGAAGTGAAAGAGAATAGGATGGAGAGAACTCTCTACAGCCTCTGAGGTCAGCTGTTGGGCACCTTAACAGGACTCAGTAATGTAAACGTAACAAAACACGGTAATGTGTGTCTCTGCCTCAGGCCTCGTGAAGCAGGTTCTTGATTTCTACTGGGAGCCACACTGAGTCTCCCCTGTGTCCAGCACAGCACAAAGATTTAGAAGCTGTAATTCTATCAGCCAATGCAGTCTTGAAAATTAATCTGAACACTTTCCATTCATTCATTCATCTTCTGTAAGTGCTTCATCATGTTAAAGATAAGAGTGGGTCCGGAGACACTCGGATTTATTACATGAACACACTCACACATGTGGGCAACCGTACACGGCCAATCCACCTGTCAAATGTGTTTCTGGACTGATCCTGGAGCTGTGTGGCAGTGAGAGTGTGCCACACTTATCTGAAATGTTAACTCCTTAAATGCTGTGTCACCATAAAACCTTCATATCGATCAAGTTTTAAAAAGAAAGGGAGAGGTGTGGAGAGGAAGGATGAAGGAAATGGAAGAGAATTAGAAGAAGAGCAGGAAGAAGGAACAGAGGAAGTGAAATACTCTGTCAGGCACTGGGCTGAGAAAAGAGAGAGAGAGCCAACTAATGAGAGGAAGAAGAGAAAAGAAGAGGAGAGAGAGAGAGATGAATAAAGAAGAAGCTCTGCTGCACATTTCCTGCTGAGGTTAAGCTTTTTAATGATGAGGAGTGACTGACGCCGTCGCTCCAATTAAATTCAGCAAGAGGACGGCTCGAGTCAGACCCCATCACCTCACTCACACACACACACACACACACACACACACGGCAAGGACCACAAAGATAAAACAACAGCAATAAAGCACTGAAAGAGCTCTCAAAGCAAAACACAAAAACGAGGGGGAAAAAAGTTGGTTGGTGAAAATTTCCCTGCATTTGTTTTAAATCTTTGTATTCTTTGTGAAAATGTATTGTTTGTCCATGTCCATTATTTGGTCTTTGTTAATTGTCCTCACTGGGCAAGATATCAGCCAAACGAAGCAAAAATAAAACACAACATTTGAGCTCAACATGCTTGAAGGAGAGCACTAACTGTGAATACGGACAATGCACATGATTGGTACAGACGTACCCGTCACAGTCCGGCTAAATAACACACGATATGTGGTGAGCCGTACTCAAAGAGTGAGTCTGAAGATGTGAAATAGCAGGGGGCTACAGCAGGGGGCACTACACATTACTTCCTTCATGTCCATAGTGTTCACAGAGCCACTTTCTGGATTTATTTAAGAACACTGTTGATCCGTGTTTGGTTAATTCTGTGGATGCAGGGCCCACGTAAACCGAGGTGTGCTGGATTGTTCAGTGTTGGATCTAAACTCAGCTTGGTTTAATCACGGTGGAAGGTAGCGTTGGGTGGTGTACAGTAACGTATCGTCCAAAGCTAGGGTCTGAATCGTATCTCAAAATTGTGAAATGTCTGATGTGTTGCTTAAGTACGTGGCAAAATCATGTGCGTTCAGTGTGTGATTTGAGCCTCAGTTCGCTGGAACACGGTCTGTGCTGTGGTGTTTAGCTTGTTAGCTCATTTATCTAAGCCTAGCTGTCCATCTACTGTTCCAAACACAGCAGAACCTCGTCCCCAGTAATGAAACAGCTGTGCTTATGAAGACTGAGGGTTCTCAGTTCTCCGAGGAGTGACCTGTGGTGTGGATGTGCAGCAGTGTGTGGCTTTGGGGAACGTGTATGGAGTCACTCGACCGTGAGGTCACTGGAATAAAAGGATCAGTCAGGGCAATCCACACACAGTAAATCAACACCGTGAACACACACAGACATCGGAGTGTATGACCCTGCCTATTACAAAGCTTCATGAATATGTCGAGGCCTGAAAACATGACTGCAGAGTGGGAATGAATGCGTAGAGCCTGTTTACGTTACGGGGGCTTCAATTAAAGACTGAACGTATCTCACAAAGTCACAGAGGTTTCAGGAAGACCCCAGAACGGTGTCTTAAAATCTGTTCTTGTAAAGTTACAGTTTCAACGATATGAGGATTTTGATACGAGGCGATTAAAGAGCAACCCAAGGAGGAGACACCTGAGAGCACAGTGAGAAAAGGCTGCACCTCGACTGTCTACTGGAACCAAGTGTGTCCTTCCTCTAAGAAGTGAGGGATTAGGAAAGATTCAAATACACGATAGTGGCAAAAGGTATTGAGAAGGAAAGATAAAAGAGAAGGAAGGGAAAGAGGATTAGAAAGAAAAGAATGAGAGAGAAGGAGAGATATGGAGAGTGGTCCAGACTAAACTCACAGAAGCTCAAAGCAGGGTCTTGTCTCCACTGGTGTAGTACCAGAAAACCTCAGACTAAAAATCAATCAGATAAACGAGGTCTGTAACTGTGTGTGTGTGTGTGTGTGTGTGTGTGTGTGTGTGTGTGTGTCAGAGAGAGGGGGTGGGGAAAAGAGAGGGATGTTCCTTTTTAATCAGGCCATTTTCACTACCCACTTTTAAAGATGACATTTACTTCATGCGCTTGATGTTAGCCCACGTTTGTCGGTTTCCTGAGCAGTTTTTGATGAGCTAACATCAAAACGATGAGCCCAATCAGAGTCCACCTCCTGGTTAAACAGTAATGACATCACAGTTTATTCTCCCACTTCAGGCGACAGGCTTCAGACCACAGACTTCAGCGTGGATTCTGCTTCTGTGATTTTATCACCATTTTAATCTTAGCTGCTCTACAGCAGAGGTCTTCAGATCCAGATCTTGGATCCAGATTCCAGGCCGGGATTTTAAAACGGTCGGTCTGTATGAAGCTGTAGCTGCATCTGATAATGTACCTGACAGGCCAGGTGTAGCCAGACTGCTCGGCCATTCTAAAATCCCGGCCTGGAACCTGGATCCAAGATCTGGATTTGAAGACCTCTGTTGTGGACGGACAGAGACGTGGACAGGTGATTGTGTTTCCGTCAATCAATGCAACTATAAAAGACCAGCGTTACGCGCCACAGAGCAGAGCTTCCTGTTAAACCAAACTTTACTCAACACACTCCACATAGAAAAATCCATAGCTAACGTTTTCAGCAATTTATCTTCAAAATAAAAGTCTCACCATGCCTTCCTTAGTGGCTGAATTTCAATGTATCTACAAACTGGGAGAAGGTACTTGTTATGGTGTGAAATGCTATCTATGGAGGTAGAGAGAGAGAGAGAGGGGGGGGGGGGGGTCTGGGTTTTGGGACAGACCCTTTGTTTTATTCAGAATGAAAGACGTCTTTGGAGATTCAGTTAAATTCCAGGGTCAGTGTTGAGTGAGGGGCTTCAAATCTGCCACTTTGTTGAAATAATAATAATACTGTTCTACCGCCGGTCGCTGTCCGAGTCACTGCTGTTGAGCTGGAGACAGTGGACCATCCCACTGACTCTGGCCTTCTGTCTAAGAGTGAGAGAACAGAGAGGCCTGGGTTTATTGGCTCATAACCTCCAGACCTTACAAGCAATAAAACATTTCACAGCCCACTGTTAACCTCTCAGACCCTAAAGCTAAGCGCTGTGGGCGGGCTCACGGGTCACCTGTCCATGTGCCACCCATAAACACAAAATCATTGTTGGAGGTGCTTTTTCTGTAAACACACTGAAGTGGAAGACAACAGTAAACACTTTCAGCCTTATTCTTCAAAATTAAAGTCCCCCTGTGCTGCCTCTGTGGCAGCGGAAGCACCTGACACTCCCTGGTGTGATTAAACCTCACTATACCCACTCTCTGAGCTACCCTGGTGTGATTAAACCTCACTATCCGCACTCTCTGAGCTACCCTGGTGTGATTAAACCTCACTATACCCACTCTCTGAGCTACCCTGGTGTGATTAAACCTCACTATCCGCACTCTCTGAGCTACCCTGGTGTGATTAAACCTCACTATACCCACTCTCTGAGCTACCCTGGTGTGATTAAACCTCACTATCCGCACTCTCTGAGCTACCCTGGTGTGATTAAACCTCACTATCCGCACTCTCTGAGCTACCCTGGTGTGATTAAACCTCACTATACCCACTCTCTGAGCTACCCTGGTGTGATTAAACCTCACTATACCCACTCTCTGAGCTACCCTGGCGTGATTAAACCTCACTATACCCACTCTCTGAGCTACCCTGGTGTGATTAAACCTCACTATCCGCACTCTCTGAGCTACCCTGGTGTGATTAAACCTCACTATACCCACTCTCTGAGCTACCCTGGCGTGATTAAACCTCACTATACCCACTCTCTGAGCTACCCTGGTGTGATTAAACCTCACTATACACACTCTCTGAGCTACCCTGGTGTGATTAAACCTCACTATCCGCACTCTCTGAGCTACCCTGGTGTGATTAAACCTCACTATCCGCACTCTCTGAGCTACCCTGGTGTGATTAAACCTCACTATCCGCACTCTCTGAGCTACCCTGGTGTGATTAAACCTCACTATAACCACTCTCTGTGCATTAAATCTTGCTCTGTGTGCAAATGCATAATATATCAGTGTTCACTCATGCATTCCAAAATAATAAATCAATAAATTAACGTATTATTAATATTAATTATTATATTTCTTGTTTCTTTGGTATCTGCCACTGGGCACAGGCCAAAATGGGGTAGAAGTATATGTGTCTATATAGATGTAAACGTACACAGAGCACACAATTTCCCTCCACACCATGTGACTGTATTCCTGTATACAATCTAAATTCAC
This sequence comes from Hoplias malabaricus, assembly GCF_029633855.1. NCBI lineage: Eukaryota > Metazoa > Chordata > Actinopteri > Characiformes > Erythrinidae > Hoplias > Hoplias malabaricus. The sequence goes on along the minus strand of NC_089807.1, from coordinate 7,892,357 downwards.
ATTCTGAAGAACCCAGTCGTCCAGGCAAGAAGCACAAGCACCAGAGAATGAACCATAAATATTAAAACAGATCTGAACATGAGGAGATGGCAGCAGCTCGGGCTGCACTGTAAAACAGAGCTGTTAAAAAAAAGAGAAAGGGAGAGGGGGTAGATCTAATAGCCATTAAAACCTGCAAATACAGCGGGGACTCCCTGCCCTCTTTCAACTGGAGGCCAACTGCATAATGAGAGTGTGATGATTGCCTTAAGCAGAGAGAGAGAGAGAGCTGTAAAGCCTTTATCCTCAAATTAAAAGCTCAACTTAAAAGTCATGACTGTTGCTGGATGTTAACAGAACACTGTGATATTTGATATTAATTATTTCTCACTCAGCGCTCATTAAAACAAACACTGAAATATGAGGCGCTGGAATTAAAGACTCACTGTGTGAACAGAAGTAAGACGTTTTATTTTACTCTAAATCTAATAAAACGCTGCTGTGTGCACTGCACTGCGTAAAGTCTGGCTTTCATCAAAACATGAATAAAGAGCATTTGTTTTGTTCAGAAACCAGAAGTCAGTCCCCCTCCATCACTCAAAGCCCTGAAAACCCATCTCTCTTCAGAGTTAGACATAATTCCACACATTCAGCTTCATCCAGTACATAACGATCTATGAATATGCAGCTAGTCCCCACCTCTATCTCCTCACACACCTTTACTACTTGCCTTTGGCTTGAAGTTGATAAACAACACCACAACACACTAAAAAACACTTAACCCAGGATTTACAACAGAGGGGGTCTTCAAAGTTTGACTCTGTCTGAAAAAAGAAAACAACAACAAATGGGAACCCACTGTGACCCTGAACTGGACAGTGAATGAATGAATGAATGAATGAATGCAAATCAAATTTATATTAATCCTGTACTTCTGTAATTATTGGAAAACACACGCACACATCAACACAAGCACTGCCCTAAAGAAGTGCACTGAGTCACTGCGTCTCTACAGGTGAACATGACTGGTACGCAGAAAAACAACGGGTGGTAACTCAGTGTCTATGAGCTCTATCAGTGTCTATCAGACCGCACATCCTGGGGATTTAGACATCATCGCAGGGGGTGAAGGAGACCCACTGACCCACTGCCTTGTGCTCTGGCTCATTTACAGCATTGGATGCTGCCCAATGCAGTCCTTCACCACATAATCACCTCCACTTTTCAAATCGCCAACGAAGGACCACTTTCACTGAACAATTAAATGTTATCTCAGGGCTTAGGAGCAGAAATGGGTTTAATGAGAGTGTTGGATCATTGCCATGGGACCACAGGCTTTTCCTCTTCGCTGGTAATAAGGTATAGTGTGTTTCATCATCGGAAACAGTGTGAAGTGTAAAGGCGTATGAGAGTATGATTTTTTGCACAAAAACAAACAAACAATAAACAAATGTGATTTTTGATGCAGTGTAACTTTCACTCTTTCACTGTCTGACTGTTTATTTAGTTTTATATTTTTGTCTCAACGCTCTAATATCACTGTAAATGCTGAAAGAGCGAGAAGAAATGGATTAAATGAGTTATGGACTTCTCATTTTACTTTAAACACTGCGACTAAACGACACACTGAATCCCCCCCAGTCTCCAGAACAACACTGGAGTTCAGGGGTGTTTCTGAAAGTCTCTGAGGGAGTTTGAGGCCCTTTCTGCTTGTTGCTCCTCTCATTAAAAATGATTATCTCTTCTTTAACCTCTGCCTTTTAGTAGTCAGTGTGTTGACTGTTTTTTAAGCTTTTGTGTTACGAGGAGCTGCTACAAACAAGATGAGGTGTCCAGCCACCATCTTCCTACTTATTTGTCTGGTCTGCAACCATGAAAACAGTGCTCTGATTGGTCGCCTGCATTTAACACAGTAAAACACAGAAAAATAAATAAATAACTGCTTCAAATTCAAAATCAGACGCAGCGTCGCAGTCCATCAGTTTCTGACTCAGTGTGAAAAAGGCGGTGATTATATTAAAAACTTGACATGCTTTTTTTGTGTGTGTAACAATTAGACTTGGTGTGAATAGGCCTCAGGAACATAGGGCAGAACCACGGACAGCAGTTAATCAAACAACGTGCTTCAGAACCATGGACAGCTCAGAGATTAATTTACTGCGGTTCAGCACCAAGGACAGAGTACAGCAGTTTGGACAACACCACTCTCTCAGCTCCACTGCCCAGGAGCGCTTTGTAGTTCTACAGTTACACACAAGAATCCGTTGT
>NC_089807.1:7867516-7877883 GCF_029633855.1 Hoplias malabaricus | reverse complement strand
ACAACACTCTATCAGATTGTATGTGGCTAAATGCAATCAAATCCTCACAGTAACGTTCTAGTATCTAATGTACGCTGTGTTTTAACGTTCTTCAAAGAGCAGAAGCTGAAAAAGGAAGGAGAAACTATACAGTGACATCATGAGTTTCAGAAGAAATGTTAGAAGAGGAAAGAATATCAAACGTCCAGTGAAAGGAGCGCTCGAGTAAAACAGCTCTTCACACGTCTCTGTATCTCTGAGCTGACTTTCCTATCCCTGCTTTCCATCAGTGTGTACTCTCTCTCTCTCTCAATCGCTCTGCTCTCTCTCTCCGCTCTCTCTCAATCTCAAAATCTCTCTCTTCAATCTCTCTGCTCGCTCGCTCTCTCTCAATCTCTCTGCTCTCTCAATCTCAAAATCTCTCTCCTCTCTCTCTCCTCTCTCAATCTCTCTGCTCTCTCTCTCAATCTCTCTGTTCGCTCTCTCTCTCTCAATATCTCTGCTCTCTCTATCGCTCTGCTCTCTCTCTCAATCTCTCTCAATCTCAAAATCTCTCTCCTCTCTCTCTCCTCTCTCAATCTCTGTTCGCTCTCTCTCTCTCAATATCTCTGCTCTCTCTCTCTCTCTCGATCTCTCTGCTCTCTCTCTCTCAATCTCTCTGCTCGCTCTCTCTCTCTCTCAATCTCTGCTCGCTCTCTCTCTCTCTCAATCTCTGCTCGCTCTCTCTCTCTCTCAATCTCTCTCTGTCTCTCTCTCCAACACAGAAAAAATAATTATAATAATAACACTGGATTTTCAATAAAGAACTGTAAAGGTCTCTGTCTCTCTCTGCTCTCGCTCTCTCTCCTCTCACACTCTCTCTCTCTCTCTCTGCTCTCCCCTCCTCTCTCTCTCTGTAGGAGTTCCATGTTAACAGCATCTTGTCAGAGTAAATGCAGCACATTAACCTTACATCGCACCATGGAACAAAACAAATGAAAAAGAGAAGCTCCCAAGGAGGATCCATTTTACCACACTCCTTTACACAGACACACACACACACACACACACACACTCCTATCTCTCTTCCCTGAAGAGGGTTTTCATTAAACCTAAATTTGCTAAAATCATATTCACACAACGACTCGGAGGAGAAGAGGGAGGCAGGGGAGGAGAGGGAAAAAAAAACTGCATCTTCCTGAACGTAGTGAAATGCCACAAATTCTCACATGAAAACACTGAAGAGGAAATGGAATCTGTTTTGAAAATTCATGCAACACATACATCCACAAACATTAAATACAAGTCCCCTCTGTATAATCCACTTTAATAAACGAGACTAGACAAAATATTTAAAGTGAGTCGTTTTATCAGGTCAAAGATCCTCGTTAAACACAGACTCCACAGCTTATAGAAGTGACAGGTAGACGTGTGTTAGTGTGTGTTGTGCTGGTGTAGAGTGGATCAGACACAGCAGTGCTGCTGGAGTTTTTAAACCCCTCAGTGTCTGGACCGAGAACAGTCCACCGACCAAAAACATCCAGCCGACAGCGTCCTGTGTCACTGATGAAGGACTAGAGGACGAGCGACACACACTGTGCAGCGACAGATGAGCTACTGTCTCTGACTCTACATCTACAAGGTGGACCAACGAGGGAGGAGTGTCTCACAGAGTGGACAGAGAGTGGACACAGGGTTTAAAAACTCCAGCAGCACTGCTGTGTCTGATCCACTCTACACCAGCACAACACACACTAACACACCACCACCACGTCAGCGTCACTGCAGCGCTGAGAATGATCCACCACCACATCACACCTGCTCTGTGGGGGTCCTGAGCGCTGAGGAACAAAGTATGCAGAGCAACAGACGGACTGCACTCTGTGATTGTAGAACTACTAAGTGCTCCCGTGTGGTCAGTGGAGCTGAGAGAATGAAGAGAGGATGTAGATACAAGGAGATTATTTGAATATTTGTGTAAATATACTGTGAATTAATATGAATTATTAGAAAATAAATGACAATCAATAATTCAGTAACTAGCTATTAAACCGATACGAAGTTATGAGTGTGAGGGATGGGAGTGTGGGCTCTTGTGCAGCCCCTCGGGGTTTAACCCTTAGAAAAGCTAGATATAATTTGATATCCATTATTCATAAGAAATGTTCATTATTTCTTCCCGAGCATTTGAATGAGCTTCAGTTATATGTTGTGCCTCGCTTCGTCTGAAGTGTTCAGCTGAACTACATTCCTGACATTCTAACTGTACACCACACTTCCCACAGTGACCTGCTGTGCTTTTAAACCAGCTACGGATTCACAGAGTCTTAAAGAGCACACAGCGCGGCCACCTGCTCATCCAGTGGTCCTTCTGAGATGAAGAAGGTGGATCAAGACCTCCATCGGTTCACGGCTCCACGGCTCAGTGCTGGGGGCTTCACGCGATTCGGGCAGCGCTTGGCTCATGGGCAGCTGCTCCAGAGCATCTCATTTAATTTTAGGATCGACTATACCGGTCATAAAAGCCGCGTGTGCACATTTAAACTATGTATCCACTAGAAATGTGTCTGGGTTAAAACTCCAGCAGCACTGCTGTGTCTGATCCACTCTACACCAGCACAACACACACTAACACACCACCACCACGTCAGTGTCACTGCAGCGCTGAGAATGATCCACCACCACATCACACCTGCTCTGTGGGGGTCCTGAGCGCTGAGGAACAGGGGGAGATCTACACTTGAGAGTGAAAGTAAAGGAGGTGGTTATAACGTCACGGCTGAGTGGTGCACGTATAAACATCCACTGTCTGAAAAGTGGAACGCTTCCTCACAGGTGCTCAGTGCCAGCAGAAAACCCCTTTTACCTGCTGCTCCTTCTCTCTCTCTCTCTCTCTCTCTTTCTTCACCACCCCCTCTCCATCTTCCTCTGCCTCTTCCCTGATGTTCTTATCCCTCCATCCTCTCCAGGGATGCGGAGAGAAGAGAGAGAGAAGAAGAGAGAGAGAGGAAGAGAGAGAGAGAGAAAGGGGAAAAGAGGGACAGGGAGCAGGGCTCAATTATACATCAAAGGGGTTATGAAAAGGGAACAGGGGAGTAGAGATGGGGAACATGGGGAGAGAAAGTCTGTTGTGTGTGTGTGTGTGTTAATAACAGAAGCTGAGCTAGGACTATGAAACTTTCATTAAAATAATAATAATAAATAAATAAATAAATCAACACAAATCTTAGGAAATTTCTAAAAGAAAGGAATAATGAAGCTACATCAGCTGCTAAGGACCAAACATATTAGCCATGGTCAGGAAGAGAAGGAGTTACCCTCCAGAGAAAAGACGGAGCCAGGCTCGATGGGAATTTCAAGCAATTCCAAAAAAATCTAAGGTTGTATCCCAAAGTATAATCTGAGAGGAAGTGTGAGGCAGCACTGACGTCATCCCTCTCTGAGATCTGACATGGCCTCGATGGCCACAGAGTTCTGTGAACTGTTAACTATTACACAGCGGATTCTGTAGCTAGCGTTCTCCTCCGAGTGCGTGGAGCTGTCGAATTAGTGTGTGTTTGTGAAAGCTAAAACAGCATTTAAAAAGAACTGTTGATCTATGTATACTCTCTCTCTCTCTCTCTCTCTCTCTCTGTGTTCATCTATGTATACTCTGTGTGTGTGTCTGTCTCTCACTCTGTTCTCTCTCTCTCTGTTGATCTATGCATACTCTCTGTGTGTGTCTGTCTCTCTCTCTCTCTTACTCTCACTCTGTTCTCTCTCTCTCTGTCTGTCTCTCTTTGTCTCTCTCATTGTTCTCTCTCTCTCTCTGCTTCTCTTTCTCTCACTGTTCTCTCTCTGTTGATCTATGCATACTCTCTGTGTGCGTCTGTCTCTCTCTCTCTCTCTCTCTCTCTCTCTGTGTCTCTCTCTCTTTGTCTCTCTCTGCCTCTCTCATTCTGTTCTCTCTTTCTGTGTCTGTCTCTCTTTCTTTCTCTCTCTCTCTCTCTGCTCTCACTCTCTCTGCTCTCACTCTGTGCTCTCACTCTGTTCTCTCTCTCCCTCTCTTTCTCTCTCTCTCACTCCGCTCTCTCTCTCTTCTCTCTGCCTCTCTCTCTCGTTCTCTCTCTTCTCTCTGCCTCTCTCTCTCGTTCTCTCTCTCTCTCTATGTTCTCTCTCTCTCTCTCTCTCTCTCTCTCTCTCTCTCTCATAGCTTTATTGTTTTACACTCACTGGTTTGCCCTGTGTATCATTTATCTCCCTCCCAAAAACACAAGGAAGTGCTGGCATTGTGATTAAATCTACAGACACCACTAATATAAATATAATTCAATTGTGTTGATCTTCCATTGATTTGTTTATAACACTTTTAAATATTAATTATTAAACCCTTCAGTTTTAAAGAACAAAATGATTAATTGAGAATAAATGCAGTAAAGTGAGTGTGTGATTATTATTAATATCTTTATGACTATTATTTTATCGACTGACAGCAGATGATGTGTTGATGACCGTTCGAATCGTACAGCAGCAGTGGCTCGGTTCCTGTTTACACTGTAGGAGTGTGTACCGATACACGAGCTCTATAACCGGACTCTACCCTTCTGTGGACTGGGACTGGGTCCGGGAGAAAACAGAATAACGAACACTGTTTCTCCCGGCTCTTTACAGGAACTCTTACCAACAGCATGTTTTATTTCATACAAACACAATCCGAATAAACTCAGGAAGCTCATATTCACATTTAGGCTGTGATACAACGTGTAAAGTCTGGGTGATAAGAGCCTACAGAGCCTCCTCCTGCAGCACAGAGCAACCACGTCTCTGTGAGAGAGAGAGAGAGAGAGAGAGAGAGAGAGAGAGAGAGAGAGAGAGAGAGAGGGAGAGAGAGAGCAGAGAGAGAGAAGAGAGAGGGGGAGAGAGAGAGAGGGGGAGAGGGGGGGAGAGAGAGAGGAGAGGGGGGAAGAGAGAGAAAGAGAGAGAGCAGAGAGAGGAGGAGAGGGGGGGAGAGGGGGGAGAGAGAGAAGAGAGAGAGTATAATGTGTAGACTGCCTTTGTTGTTTGTCTCTTTTCATTTCACTCCCTCCCATTCTATGACTTTGTGCCGTTGCCACCTTTCACTGTTTCATTCTCTCTCTCTCTCTCTCTCTCTCTCTCTCTCTCTCTCTCTCTCTCTCTCTCACACACACACACACATATATATTCACAGTGTGACAGCCAAAACAGATTCTAGCAAATTGGAAAAGCTATAAAGCTCTATTAAAGCTAATCAAGATCCGGTCTGCAGAGCAAAAAGAGAGTGAGAGAGAGTGAGATAGAGAGAAAGAGAGACACATCTGAAAGGGGAAATTGAGATAATGTTAAAGAGAATCGAGGGCAGAGAGAAATATAAAGAGCCTCAGAGAAATAGAGACGAGCGAGATAGACGCAAATCAACACACAAAAAAGAGCCCGACCAAAGAGTAGTCTGCAGAGCCTTAAAGAGAGAGAGAGAGAGAGAGGAGAAGGGAGAGAGCGAGAGAGTGAGTGAGTGACTGAAGAAGGGAGAGAGAGAGGGAGAGAGGGGTTTGAGGCCACAAATAAAGGAAGAAGACAGGTGATTGAGAAAAAGCAATACACAAAGATGAGGTGAAAAGGGAAAAAGTAAAAAGAGGGAGAGGGAGACTAATGGGCGAGAAAGAGAGATACAATGAGAAACCGAAGACAGGGCAAGAGACGGACAGAGAGAAAGGGGCATACAAGAACAAATAGGAAAGGGAAACAGAAAGTAAGGGAAAGAGAGGAGTAAGACTGAGTGATCAAACAGAGGGACAAAAGAGAGCATGAGGGAGGGAGGGAGAGAGAGAGAGAGAGAGAGAGAGAGAGAGAGAAGGCAGAAGTATTTGCATCCTGCAGCTGAATAGCCCCCTCTCTAAGCTGCTGTGGTTTATGGTTGAGACAGGCGGGCCATTTCTTTCTCTCTAATCTGTTTATTATCCTCAGTGTCCATAAGCCCACCCTTCCACTGGAGGCTCACAGCCGAGTCAAATACAGTACAACCCCTCACCCCTCAACACCCTTAAAAGAGCAGTGCAGCAGTGAACACAGAGAGGAAGAACCTCACTAATAGTTATAAACACAAGAGCTTACAATGTGTATCACTGTCACACACACACACACACACACATCCATTAAGGACACAGCCTTCCCATACTTCCACTGTGAGAACAGATCATCACTGCAGGTCTGAAAGGATGTAGAGCTGGAGCTAAGAACACACTAAGAAAAGGAAATAGACACAAAAGAAGAGTCTGTAAAGATGCTGTTGTTTCTCGGAGCAGTCGTCTGTCCGCCCCAGAGCCCAGACACCGACAAAACTCAATGTCTTCGCAACAAACTACAACAAAGTAATCTGTGTCTAAGACTGAACCTTTACAAATGTCTCTGCGCTTTTCAAATCATCAGAAGCTGAAATGAACAGGGGATAAAACTGCTGTCTGCGTTAAATGACATTAAACACACTTAATCGTCTGGTTCAGGAAATGTTCATTTGTGGCAGCCGTGGCCTGGTGGTGAGGGAACTGGGGGAACTTCGATCTTGAGCAAGGCACCTAACCCCCGACTGCTCCCCGGGTGCCATGGCTAGGGCTGCCCCCTAGTGTTCACTAGTGTGTAAATGTGTGTTTCACTGCACGGATTGGGTTAAATGTGGAGAACAAATTCCTCTGTGTGCAGCACAGTGGCCAATAAAGTGATTCTGATGAATCAACTTTGGTTTATAAATCAATTCTTGCTCACCACTACCTCATTTACATATCATTAACATGAAACACACCCTGTTACACCCTCAAACGTGGAGTTGAGTCGCACTTAAGTTGCTCAAACAGTGACTTGAGACTCGTCTTCGAATGTCTCGGATTCGTGAACTATCCACCCACTGTGTTCAGGGTGGTGTTGTGGGTGGAGACAGTTGTATAGTATACAGTGTAATGTCTCTCATTATGGAGGAGGTGTTTCTACCAGTGCACCTGAATAATAAAAAATAACTCCACCCACTTTCAGACCGGAGCTCCGTGTGCAGATTATTAGTGTCAGGGTTAGTGTTGTCTCAGCTACAGGTGCTCCGCCCACAATACATCTAATACATTCAGTGTGTGTCCCACTGTTAGGATTCTGCCAGCTGCATTCTGATTGGCTGCATTCTGATTGGCACCTCTGCGTATATGCACTTACGTGAATCGTTTTGTACTGGCTCTGGTATTGGTCCAACGTGAAGCAAAGACTGCCTCCTTCTACACGTCAGGCCAAAATAGCAGTCGTGTGATTGGACCTTTGTGATTCTGTCAGTCCAATAGTAGCAGGCAGTTCTTGGCCACTTTAAGTGCTGAAAGGTACCGGATTCTCCCTAGAGCCTCTCCCAATGTGAGACTAGTGTTAGTGTCCGGCTCTGTTCTTATTGTTATGGCTGTTATTGTTGATGTTGTACGCTCTCAGAGCAGACGGTTTTGATGGGAATGACTCAACACAGAAGAAACCCATGAAGATGGAAGTGGTTTGGAAATCTGCGTGCATTCCTTCAGGATGAGATTTGACCAAACGCAGCTTTGATGAATGGCACTCGGAGATCTGCTTATTTCATGAGGTTTCTGGGATATTTCCTGATGGAATTGAATCAAAATGATTTTTGCACAGTGTTTAAGATTTGATCATTGCGGCTTTTATTTTGGATCCTAATATTAACCTCAGGAGAACGCTCAAATTTTCAGTTGAAATAAAAAACGACGGGAGTTAAAGGGCACAATATTGCTCCGTAATCTCAGGATCAATTAGTGTCTCCTGTTTTATCCAGGTTTCATACAAAGAACATTTTGTCTTTAAAAGACACACGCGCACACACAACCTGTCTCACCTCTTCTCTCTCTTACTCCTTCACTGTCCTCTTTCTCTTTCTTAACTTGCTTTCTTTCGTTTTTCACTTTACCTACTGCCTGCGCTCTCTCTCTCTCTCTCTCTCTCTCTCTCTCTCTCTCTTTAATGCTGACTGACAAGTTACACAAAGCCCTGCCACATTAGTAAAATAAAGTTAAATTAAAATGAAGAGGAGATGGTGAAGCCAGAGAGAAGAGTTACAGTTATTTTAGAGTGCTGTTACATTATTATTATATTATTATCACGTTGGATGAAAGTGAGATTTATGTTCTTGTTGTTGTTCTTCGTACACAGTGTTACACACTAAGGCTTTGGCACTACTACACACGAGAATGTTCACGCCAGTAAAGCTCACTGAGATGAACTGAGACACACAGAGAGGGGAAAACACAGAAGGAAAAAAAAACAAATAAACAAAGAGAAAGAGGTCAAAGTTTGAGAGACAGAGAGAACAGAGAAGAAAGGGAAGGAGTAAGAGAGAGAAGAGGCAAGAAAGAGGTCAGAGAGAGAGAGAGAGAGAGCAAAGAAGGAAAGGGGTAGATGCCACAAACTTGAAAGAAAGAGAGCAAGAAACGACAGGTTGATTTATTCAAAGTGTGTGGGAGTGGGAGAATCAAACTTTAATGGCTTTTGGGAACACTACAATCCCCCCCCCCCCCCCCACACCACACACACATACACACACACGTTAGCTCTGAACGTATACAGCCACTTACAGGCAGCAGTTTCTCCTGACAGGTGAGTTTAAGCTGTGCAGAGACACGAACGCAAATCAGAGGTGCTCTTCATGCTCAAGCGCTTAACTTAAATGACAGAGAAGGAGGGACAGAGAAAGAGAGGGAGAGAGGGAGAGACAATGAAAGAGTCATGAGGAGAGAGAGAGAGAGAGAGAGAGAGAGAGAGATAGAGAGAGAGAATGGATGTATGATTAAGGTTTCTGACAGACAGGACTCACGCACTGTTAGGAATCCCTACTGAAGCGTACACACACACACACACACACACTCTCTCTCCCTCTCTCTCTCTCTCTCTCTCTCTCTCCCATGTCCTAAATGGCACTGACAACACTCTGCATCTTTGACATCTCACTCAATATCCATTTATACCAGCAATGAGTGCTCTCTCTCTCTCTCTCTCTCTCTCTCACACACACACACACACACACACACACACCTGATTAAATGGCAAATGAAAGTTAAAATAAGGTATTATTAATAAATAAAATATAAAAATGTGTGATATCTACCTCACTCTCGAGGTGTTGACCCTTAGTCCAGTGTTAAAACTAAAAACAGGACGGTGAGCTCTCAGCACAGGACTAACCTCCGATGTGCATCACGCACCGGGACCGTACTGACCCTGACTGTTTGATTAAAGGAGCGCCAGAAGACTTTAAAGGGTTCCCGAATTCTACCGAGTTTACACCCTATCAACAGTCACCCCCCTGCACTGCCCATTAGCTGCTAGCTGAACTCCCCCGGTTACACTCCCCCCGTGGTGCTTAGGACGCCCCGGCTCCGCGGTGTGAGGCACAGGGATGGAACCAGTGATCTCTGGACGACGGGAACCACACGCAGACCCCTTAAAGACATTTCTGACTTTCATGTTCTATAATGACTTTTCATTCAATCTGATAGAGTGTGTGAGCACAGACGAGGCTTTAATTACAATCACAAAACACCGACAAAAAAACAGACAAGTCTCCAAGAGAATCAGAGCAAACAGGGTGATGCATTAAACCAAAATAATAAAGTAAATCAATAATAAATAAATAATAAGTAAATAAATAATTAATAAATAGTAAAGCATGGCACGGTGGCGCAGCAGGTAGTGATGCAGTCACACAGCTCCAGGATCCTGGAGGTTGTGGGTTCAATTCCTGCTCCAGGTGACTGTCTGTGAGGAGTGTGGTGTGTTCTCCCTGTGTCTGCGTGGGTTTCCTCCGGGTGACTGTCTGTGAGGAGTGTGGTGTGTTCTCCCTGTGTCTGCGTGGGTTTCCTCCGGGTGACTGTCTGTGAGGAGTGTGGTGTGTTCTCCCTGTGTTTGCGTGGGTTTCCTCCGGGTGACTGTCTGTGAGGAGTGTGGTGTGTTCTCCCTGTGTCTGCGTGGGTTTCCTCCGGGTGACTGTGTAGCCCTTTGAAGGACTGGCGCCCCCTCCAGGGTGTATTCCCGCCTTGTGCCCAATGATTCCAGGTAGGCTCTGGACCCACCGCGACCCTGAACTGGATAAGGGTTACAGATAATGAATGAATGAATGAATGAAGCCCAGCACAAGTGTGTTGAATCAGTCCTCTGGAGAAGCACTGAGAACACTCCTTTTCTGATTGGATGGTGAGTCCACATGATCTTTTAGAGGATTCTGGCAATTGGAGTCCGTCATAGCACTTTTCCACCAAAAGAACTCGGGTTATTATGGGGTTTATAAAAACTAGCTGTGTTTACACCACTTTTACTGGAGGATATGTCACAGAACACGTCGTCAGCAGGGGGCGCTGCACTGCAGCAGGAAACAGAAGTGAGAG
>NC_089807.1:7470016-7490016 GCF_029633855.1 Hoplias malabaricus | reverse complement strand
CTATCTGTCCTTCTGGTGACTGCTGACTGCGTACAGTTCATGGCATGGTCAGCTCTAACAAGACGTCAAACGGTAGCATTGATAGACGACATTTTAAACCATTTTCATAGCTGTGTAAAATAATCCCATTTATTTACGGTGTGTCCAAGCTGCTGGAGGATGCTTGAGGCTACTCACTGTTTTTTTACAGATAACGTACGCACACAGACGAACTCAGTGCATCAGTGAGATGTGATGCTCTTGGAAAGCGCCGAGCGGGAAACGGACTCCAACTCCTCTGAGAGCTGTCACGCTGTGGGAACAAGCCAGAGAAAGTGAGAGAGAGAGCGGGAGAGAGAGAGAGATAGAGACAGAAAAAGGGACGAATCTCCTTATTCTCTCAATTCTGAAAGAACCTTAAAGACGTAGTTTGTGGAAAAATCACATTGAGCCCAGATACAGAGTCAGAGTTTTACAGTAAAAGGCTAATGTTGCTATCAAACACTGGAAGTCAATAGTCACCCAATTAGCTGATGTGAATATATACAGAAAATTGTATTAATTCACTAAAAATACATAAAACATCATAGAAATGTGTTTTTAAACAGGGTTTTGTTGTTAGTACACATGTTAGAACACACCACACTCCTCACAGACAGTCACCCGGAGGAAACCCACACAGACACAGAGAGAACACACCACACTCTTCATAGACAGTCACCCGGAGGAAACCCACACAGACACAGAGAGAACACACCACACTCCTCACAGACAGCCACCCGGAGCAGGACTCGAACCCACAACCTCCAAGTCCCTGGAGCTGTGTGACTGACATTACCTGCTGCTCCACCGTGCCGCTCCTTGCTACAACAGTAGAAAGTATAATTATCTGCAGAGAGAACAAAGAAGCCCCAGAATGCCTTTTATGAAACACTTCCTCTCTGAAAAAAAACAACAAATAACAATGAACAGCAAGTGTTTGTTACACTCCGGGTGCTCCGGTTTCCTCCCACGGCCCAAAAGCACACGTTGGTAGGTGGATTGGCGCCTCAGTGTCCGCAGGTGTGAGTGGGTGAGTGTGTGTTGCCCTGTGAAGGACTGGCGCCCCCTTCAGGGTGTATTCCCACTTTGCGCCCAGTGGTTCCGGGTAGGCTCTGGACCCACCACAGCCCTGAACTGGCTAAGAGTTACAGAGCGGTTCAGCATCAGACGTCTGGTTCCATTTACCACCACTCTTACTATTCTGGCATTGCGGACTTTTGTGCAATTCATCATTTCACACCAAACCACTAGAAATGACTCAGTTTACATCTTAACCGTTTAATTACACAGGCATTTGGAAATATTGGTGGAATTCCCCTTTAAGGAGTATTTAAGGGTGTGGTGGTTTTATTCCAAGCAAATAAATCAGCTTTAATTATAATTTTCTCAGATTGTCCACAGCATTATCTCTGTTTACACCGACTTCATTCACCCCTTTATCCTCCCTCCCTCTTCCCTCCTTATTTACGACTCCCACTTAACCACCCCCCCCCACTCTGAGATGTGAGAAGAGTTGCATCACCGCTCTCGGGGCCTGGTCCTGGCTGCTGTGTGGGAACCGTGATGTTGGACGCTGGCCTTCTTTCCCACCACCAGTCCGGTCTGTTCCGCTTTCACAAACCATCAGCAGGCTCCCGAACGAGAACCGGTTCCAGCTCGCCTCCTTCTCACGAGGTCTGGGAAGGACAGAGCGGTCAGCAGGGCCCTAATGGGCTCAGAGTGGACGCAGGTACCAGCTCCCCCCGCGACCAAGGAAGTGGTTTGTGTGTTCCATGAGAAACCAGAGACACTTTTAACGATGCTCTTGTTTTCTTTTGCTTTCCCTTTTTTCGCAGCGCTGGCCCCAGTGTGTATTTTTATGGGTTAATTCCACAGTAGATTATAAAGATTGCTGCTCGGTTAGTACCTCAGTTCGAGCTCGAGCCTCTGTCCGACGGTGTCTTGAGTTGTTAAATGTATTTAAAGCCATCGTTAGGGTCATAAACACCTTAATAATTAATAAGCAGTTGTATTATGACTCTTAAATTAATCATCTGTACTCTTAAACCCCAGATGTCGCTGGTTACTGCTCTCACTTTCCGTTCTACCCAAGTCTGCTTCGTAATGATCAGTGCTATTAGAGGTTTATAAGCCTCAGATGGAAACAATCACCTTGGCCTTTGTAATAGAAGTGATTATTCGTGATTTTAAAGGTGTCTATGACTTAATAAATAACACGTTACAAGCTAAAAATGGTAAAACCTAAACGGTTCAATACAGTGTCTCTGTATCAAACCCATCCAGGGCAGTAAACACACACACACACACACACACACACACTAAGCGGCAGTGGTTGAGGTTTGAGTTAAGGGAATCTCACCCCAATTTCCCTGAGAGTCGAGGGGAAGCTATGCCCTCTTCTTTAATCATTAGGCCACAGTTACCCCTTAATCTCCGCCCACAAGGACAGCCATTGGCTCAGGACCTGTTTAATTCTTATTCCTCATTGGCTCAGTGTTGTAATATCTTTAAGGATCAGAGCGACCCAGTATCAAGAAAAGGGTGCGCCACTAAAGTGTGAAATGTGGATGTTGCTATAAAGCAACTAAATAAAGCACAGAGCTTAAACCCAACACCGTGCATCATCACAACCCTCACCCTCACCACATTAGACATCACCCTGGTCCTAACCGCAGACTATAACACTGACACTAGCACTAATCACCATGTGGATGAGCGTGAGCTTCGCGTCAGTTAGATGTAAACGAAAGCTTACTGGGGCAGATATTTTTCATGTTTTGAAGCCGATTCAAGGATTTGACTCAAATCTGTGTAGTTCAAACTCTACAAAACCCTGCGCTCGGCTCCCCACAGTTTGATGAATGAGTGGGCGGAGCTGGATCGTCTTTAAATCTGCTGTGTTTTGGAAAATGCAGTTGGTTTTGAAAGAATGTGACTGGAATAAACATGTTTCTGTTGGGTTCTGATTGATTTAAGATTTGGTGTTACATCTACAGTACCAACAGAAATCAATGACTCGAATACGAATCACTGACTTGAGTCCTTACTTTTGATCTGTGTGTGTGTGTGTGTGTAATTCTCCAAGGGATCGTCTAATTAAAAGTGTCTGTTTGTGTCTCTGACTGTGTGGGAGAGCTGTGGATGAAGGCTGAACTGAAACAAAAAGAAAAGGTCAGTACACACACATCCAAACACCAACAGTGGAGATTTTGAGTCACTCAACTGTAGTAAATGCACAGCTTTAAATTCCTTCAGACACCACTTTCATATCATTTATTTCTGTATTATTACAAGATCTTTTCTTATTTTTAAAGGAAAAACCTGGTGTAAGAGCCTGGTCTCAGTGTGAGTGGATAAATGTTTAACCCTTCATATATGTGCATGTGAATTACCCAGCATCAGACCTGACACTAACTTTAACCATAATCCCAAAGCTAACCATAATCCTAAACCTAACCATAATCCCAAAGCTAACCATAATCCTAAACCTAACCATAATCCCAAACTTAACCATAATCCTAAACCTAACCATAATCCCAAACTTAACCATAATCCTAAACCTAACCATAATCCCAAAGCTAACCATAATCCTAAACCTAACCATAATCCCAAACTTAACCATAATCCTAAACCTAACCATAATCCCAAACTTAACCATAATCCTAAACCTAACCATAATCCCAAACTTAACCATAATCCTAAACCTAACCATAATCCTAAATCTAACCATAATCCCAAAGCTAACCATAATCCTAAACCTAACCATAATCCTAAACCTAACCATAATCCCAAACCTAACCATAATCCTAAACCTAACCATAATCCCAAACCTAACCATAATCCTAAACCTAACCATAATCCCAAACCTAACCATAATCCTAAACCTAACCATAATCCCAAACTTAACCATAATCCTAAACCTAACCATAATCCCAAACCTAACCATAATCCTAAACCCGAAACTTAACTCTAAACTCCAGAAAATCTGAAGCCGTAGGATTGTCTCCAGTGGAACATTCTCCCACAGCGGTTTACAGCACTATTTCAGTGATTCTTCTTCAGGTTCAGGTTACAGTTTGTGTTGATTTAGTGAAACAGTGCCTCCAGTGGATGATTGTAAAATAAACGTCACTCTTTTAAGTCATTAACCTTTGTCCTTGCGTGTGAATTAAACCTTGTGTAAATCATGTACCAGTGCATTTAAAATATATAAATAATCGCTGTAATTCCACTGGACAGTTGACGAACCTCCTTTTTCCCAGAACACCATTGCTTTCCAGATGTTATTGGTGTGGTGGACCATGACACTGACACAGCAGTGTGTGGTTTTGATAAGTTCACCCACGTCACTCCACAGCTGCGTTCACTTCACTGGCTTCCTGTAGCTGCCCGCATCAGGTTTAAAACTCTCGTGCTTGCCTACAAAGCCAAGCCCCTCTCCGCCTCATGGCGATGGTCAGGAGTCAGGCCACACCTCGAGCCCTTTGAGCTTCAAGCGCAGCTCGACTCGACCCGCCATCCGGTAAGACACATGGAGGACTAGCGTCAAGACTCTTCTCGGTCCTGGCGCCCAGACGGTGGAACGGACTTCCACCGGCTTCCAACAGCGGACTGAAGACCCATCTCTTTGTGACACACTTAAGTGAGCATGAATCTAAAAGACACTGCACTGCACTTATACTGCGCTTGACTCCTGTCTTTTGTGCCAGGGCTGATTCTAGGGACAGAGCTGTAGGAGTGAGCAGCTCTGCAGACTCCACACCAACCACCGCTCAGTGATAAAGTACAGAAAGGGAGAGGGGGGTTCTGCATTTTTCTTGTTCGTATATTTGATCTTGTTTTGCATACATTTTTATTTTAAAAACATTTGAGAACTACTCTATTCCTCTTATTTTTAGGGGTGCTGAAAAGGGGCTAGAAATGCTGATGGTAAGTGCACTGTGTGGCCCTCGTTCTGGCAGCTTCTCAGTTAAAATTTGGACTCAACCCTATTTGTACTAGCCAGGATACACACTCTGTGTTAACACTAAGCACCTCTGTAAGGACCTGTAGATAAGAGCGTCTGCTGAATGCTGTAAATGTAAATGAAATGTAAATAAGGTCCTTGCAGGTGGTGTGTTGTTGGGGATTTTACACAAAACGCTTCAGGTGAGGAGTTTGGTGCTGAGAGACCTATAGAGTTTTATAAACAGTTTACCAGCAGATGTGCTACAGTCTCTAACATTAAAACCAACAAGGCTGGTTCTGACGAAGTGCTCTGTGAGCCGTTGTTAACACACACGTTCGCTCAGGTGTGAAACATGAAGTGACAGTTGCTGGTAGGTGTGAATATCAGTGAAGCTGGTTAACTCCCTCTTCCACATGACTGAGAAGGACTGACACACCCACGCACAGTTCTGGGGCTTTCATCTGCAGCCACATGTGTTCTGCTCTACACCCAGCAGATGTGAAGTCAAGGGACAGAATCTCTACAACTTACTACGAGTGTACTAGCGAGGACACACTGTCACGCATTCTGTCTGAACGCTAAGCACGTCTGTGGACAAGAGCGTCTGCTTAATGCTTTGGAAATACATGTTTTTCTTTGGCCAGTGTGTGTGTGTGTGTGTGTACTATGCTAAGGTGGGGGTTGTATATCAGGCACTCAGTGTACATCCATTTCTTTTGTTGCTGTTTAAAGCAGGAGAAATAGATGGGACACTTTGACCAGGTCCACATTGGTCCGAGCATCTCCAACACTGGAGGACTGTGTTCCCCACAGTGTCCCTGCTGCACTGAGAACAGTCCACCGACCAAAAACATCCAGCCGACAGCGTCCTGTGTCACTGATGAAGGACTAGAGGACGAGCGACACACACTGTGCAGCGACAGATGAGCTACTGTCTCTGACTCTACATCTACAAGGTGGACCAACGAGGGAGGAGTGTCTCACAGAGTGGACAGAGAGTGGACACAGGGTTTAAACACTCCAGCAGCACTGCTGTGTCTGATCCACTCTACACCAGCACAACACACACTGGCCTGGGGTGCTGAGAGAATGCAGAGTGAATGTAGAGAAACAAGGTGTGTGTGTGTGTGTTAGCATAAACAACAAATGATAAACCCAAATACAAGCAAAACAGGTTCTTTAATTAAAATGCATCAAAACTACATGGTTTGCACAGTGAAGGCAGAGAGCAGAGCATGTTACACAGTCAGAATTACAATGTACAGTGAATGAAAAACACTTTGGTTTTGTAAAGAAGCCACAGAGATTTTGGGTTTCACACGATGCACATTACACTGTGACTGTGTGTAGAAAGCATATTGTAAATGTGTGTGTGTGTGTGTGTGCGTTGTCTTATTATTACTTGTGGGCAGTCCAGAAAAAACATAACAAAAATGAAACTGAAGCGTTTGTTTATGTAGTAAATGGTCACGTCGTCGGTTCGTTACTGTGCTGTGTTCTGAGCACCGCCCGTGTGTTAGCTTTGTTCGTGTAAAGGGTATCAGTCGGGGGAGGGGGCTGTGGTTATAATTTCCCACTACATTCACAACATTAATTGCTGTATCATTGTCACGGAGCGTTCTAAGGCAGAGTTGTAGTTGTTTCCTGAGTCAAAGAGGGAAAACAAAGTCCAGCAGATGTGTGGATTGTCATTGGCAAAAATCATCAAACCCAGCACCACATTAAAGGAACACTACGTTATGTTTTTACCTTGAAATTACAGCTTCGATACCATTTGTGAGGGTCCATGGACCTGAAATCAACTGTGTGGTTTCCTACCCTCCTCCAAAAGTTACATAGTACAGTTTCTGCTGTGCTGAGCCTGGAGTAGCGATGACAGAGGTTGTATTCTCATTGTTACAACTCGGTGAACCATCACAATCATTTTCAAGCTGTATGTTTTAAGGTAAAAATTCGAGAAGCCCTCACTCACAATGGAAGTCAATGGGCAGTTACTTCAGCACCCCGCCACCGCCCTCTTTCATAACTGACATTAGCTGTGTCTGTAGATTATTTTATTTTTTATGTCAAACGAGAATTTGATTCCCTCTGATCTGAGCCATCTGTATCATCTCAAACTACACGTCAGTGAGCAATCAGACTCCAGCCTCATTCACCGATTCCTACATCTCAGTCTCCGCAGAGGCCTCCGGCGTCCCACGTTAATTACGTACAAATGACAAAAGCCAAAGAAACCAAGCGCCTCCACAAAGGCTTCAAAGTGGAGCCAACAAAGAGAACCTTTGGCTGCTTTAGCGCAACCAGCGCCCTGAAGGATGACCACTGGCCTCTGAAAGGGGATCTCCATCCCACTCTCCGAGGCTCTCTTCATCCATCTTGTTCTCCATTTCTCTTCCTGCTGCCTTTGGGTACGGAGATCAGGTGTGGAGGGGGAGGGCCTGGGAAAGGCCTGTGGGCGATGGGATATTAGAGCCGTATTGGACGCCAGGGAATCGAAGGAGAGAGTTCTGACCACTTTACCGCCAGTGTTGGAGCATGTGCGCAGTTTTGTTATTCAAATCACGGCAGACAATACGCTCGGAGGCATGCCCAGTTATCATCTACTCTTTCAGCGCTGCCATTGTGGAGAGAGCTGGATAATGTACACGCTTAAAGCTACCTGTGTTCTTCATTCTCAAAGGGATTTCTCAAAGGTAGACGTCGGAAGCCTTCATTTTCGGGCCAAAAAAGGGAGAGCGGAAGGTCTCGCCCTAAAGCGGATCTGATTGGTTTGAGTCAACGGAAGCACAGGGAGAAACAGAGCGTCTTTTAGAGCCCACTGTTTAGTCAGAGACCACCCTTTGTCCAAAGAATATATGTATCTTACAAATAGTAACTTATAGTTAATAAGTATTAACTTATAGTTAATAAGTTTCAAGGCTTTATTTTTAATGTAATTTTAGAGCTTTTCTATTGGTCCATTCAGCCGCTGTATTCAAATGATGTAGTTAAAGAAAAAGCTATACACACGGAGGTACATGCTGTTCTTTGGACAGAGTCGACTAGAAATACGTTATTCACTTTTTCAGGAGATTGAACAAGTGAACAGGGTACGTTCACTAGTTACTAGTGCCCAGTGATCTGAGGTGAGCTCTGGGCACACTGTGGCACTTACAGAGGACTAGTGAATAAATAAATAAATCAATAAATGAATTATAAAGGTATGAAAAAAGGAAAGACAGTGGAAACTAAAGACAGTTTCCAACCAACTACTAAGACTGTTTGTTTTTAATGTGAAACCAGGTCCACAGCAAGTGAAGAAAGACGGGATGCCGGAATAAAGTGTGCACACATTATACTGAGAAAACAGAGGGGTCCGTGGACTTGAGTCTCATTTCTGATGCTGAAAATAATAACCCGTACTAAATAGATGAAGCTGGGCTGTGGATTTTGGAGTGGGGTGTGAGTGGAGTGGGGGGTGGGTTGGATGCTGCTTAAAGGCTCCAGGGGTTCAGAAAAGGCTCTGGCTTTAGTAATATATCCAACGGTATCCTACTGCAATTCCCATGTCTACGTTTGGAACGATAAGGCGGATGCACGGCGGAAACCTCCTGTGTGGTTTATCAGGGCAGCGTCTTTAAATAAACCTTCTAGTGCATTGAAGCTACATTTGATAACAGACATTTAAAAATTAAAAACTTTCTTACCCTCTTATAATTTAGGCGTCATATATTACAGTAGCACGACTCGCAGCTTTATATTAAAATCAAAAGGTTAACAAAAGATGAAAAACTGAATAAAGAAAAAGGCTAAATGTCTTTTTTTTTTCTTTTTGACCTGGAAACAAAAATATTTGTATAAAGAATTGGCTCAAATAAATTACAGAAAAAACCCAAACCGTGTTACTTAGTTCAGACTAATGGTGGCATGGAGGAACCACCTTATCACAAAGACAACATCCCGAGCTGAAAAACGCAATCATGACAAAATAACAGTCCACAACACAATTCCATAACCACAACTCCCAGCGAGATCGAGGAGCCAGGAAATGGTTTGTGGTCGTGACAGATATAAAGACAGAGATGAAATATATAAAATAAATCAAACATAGACTTCTTTTGTATTCAATAGATGATAGCTGTACCAAAAGCTTGTGCTTCCATTAGAAATCAACGCTGAAGCCTTTTGCTCAGTGGAGGGACGTAAAGCTCGGAGGAAAAGCTGAGTGTAGCTTTAATCAGCGAATCAAAGGCATAAATAAAAGTCTTAATCGATCACGTTGGCCTTGGTCAAGCCAAGCAAAGGTCAAAGGCGTTGGGTCTGAATGCCCTGATGTCAAAGCACTGAAGGAAGTCAATGTCCAGATGTTGTAGCTACAGCTGAATATTTGCGGATGCTGACTTCGGAAAGCTTTTATCAGGGTCATAGTTCTTCATTTGCTCAGTCTTGCTTGGCTCAATAGTTCGGTCTTAAAGGGCAAAGAGCCTGTACATTGAAATACAATATTAAAACACATCGTACCCTTTCTCTTTGGTCTGCGTTGGGGGTGTGGGGGATGGGGGATGGGGGGTGGTTAGGAAGAGGGTAGAATGGGAGGATTCAAAATCGATTATCCATGCATTTTTTTTATTATTATTATTTAGTTTATAAAGCACACAAACGTTGACCTGTCATCTTCCTCTGTCTCAAATGGATCCCGCTCCAAAGCGTCCTGGAACCCAGTTTTCCAGATGCCATCGTTGAGTCTCTTTGGTTTCAAAGATAAGCTTTTCTCAAGGGCCAAGTATTTTTAATTTTAGCCCCTGCTTCCAAAAACAAGAATGAAAAACCCCAGTCCAGGCTCAGTAAGGCCTCCACACCGACTCCTCCATGCGGCCCGATGTGCTCATGGCGGTGGGAGAGTTGCTATGGCTACCGTCTGCCTCCACTCCGTCGCTCTGGCTGCCGAGACTGGCATTCATCAGGCTGCCGGTGGCTCCGCCCCCTGAGCCTGTGGCTCCGCCTCCCGCTGCCGTACAGGAGGTGAGCATGCGGGTGGGCGAACGCTCGCCACCAGTGCCTCCGCCCGTGGGCACCATGGAGAACTGGTAGGAGCCCGAGCCGGTGCCGTAGTACAGGTGGTACGGCGAGGAGTTGGTCTGGAAGTGGGAGCTTTGGTTCTGGTTGCCAGGATACGGCGGAGGCAGGTAGGTGTGGTAGCGGGTGGAGGCCGACATGCCCGTCACGCTCAGGCCGCCGATGCCCGTGCCAGATGGATTGGCAGAGTAGGTGAAAGGCCCCGGGTAGTGCATGTGGGGGTCTGAGAAACGAGGGGCGGTCAGCGGGGAGAGGGACGGGAACGTGGTCCTCTGCTGGAACAAGTCGGTGCCTGAAGGAAAAAAAGAAGAGAAGAGGTTTCGGTTATTTATAAACGTAGTCGGAAAACAATTCCCCTAATGTTTTTACTGCGTTACAGAATGAGAAAAACTCTGAAGTCCTATTGTCCGTAACTTCCTTCCTTCCTTTTGTGTAACCCATTAACATAAGAGATGGTAACAGAAAGCTAACACAGGAGGAAGGTTAATAATTATATTCCTTCTTTTATAAAGTAGACATTTCTGAGATATGAGGTTTTGTGTTGAAGAGTTTCTCATGATCGGGCGAAAGACAAAAGCACTGGTCCAAATATATATCTTGCGTTTTGTCACAAAGCCATCGGTGTCTGAGGAGGGGAGGGAGTGAGCGAAGGGTGAGAATAAGTGAGGGTGAAGTGAGAAAGTGAAGGGCGTGAGTGACGGTAGTGAATGAGTGATTGAAGAGTGAGTGAATGAATGAGGAAAGGGAGCGAGAGGTGGGAGTGAATGAGTGAGACTGAAATGAGAAAGTGAAGGGAGTGAATGAGTGGAGTGATGGTATTGAGGGGGTGAGTTGGGGCAGAAAAGGCAGATGCAAACAGCCTCTACCACTTTTGGTCTGTTTCTACAGCTGCAGCAGAACTCTCAAACTACACAAAGTTAAGCGCTGGCTCCAAAGGACCCACAGTCATTTCTACCTCACTCCCATCACCAAGAAATCAGCGTACACCCAACAGGGAGATGAACGACTCTTCCTCGAGCCTTTAAACCACGTCCCGGACTGGCGGGGGTGACCGCGGGCGCCGCTAAGTGGCCAGGACCTCCACATGTTTCTGTCTGCTAAGTCGATTTGCAATTCACTTCTTCCCCTGGCCATTACTGCAGTATATGCCCCATCCCGTGAAGTCCCTCCGCTGCAGGGGGTCACCACGGCAACTAAAGAAGAGCGTGATGAAAGCCTGGCATCTGAGATCTGGCCCTGGTTTGTCTTACGTAGGTAAACACGCGAGCAGCGTACCTAAGAGCAGGAGTGAGGTAAACGTAGATACACCTGTGTCTCCCGAGCGTCTGGGACCCGCTTTATTTATTCATCCGCACCCTGTGCACATATGACCGTGGTGCATGCTGGGATAGCGCAGCAGCTTTCCACTAGCGAGCAGGCTTTGGCATGCCAGTGCCCTGAGGGGGGAAAGATGCAGGGCTTTGCGTGCCACCGCCTCATTGAAATATCCCCCCACCACTCCGCCCCCTCCATCTGGGGCACTGAGTCCGTTCGTAGGCGAAGAGAAACAGAGAGAAAAACGAGACAGTTCCTTTGCAATTTCCACAGATTTTTTTTTTCCCCCCTCCAACTGAACATGTTTAGCCGTGGCGCTTTCTCCAGCCGAAGAGGAGGAGGGGTGGAGGGGAGAGGCTGAAGGCCGCTCTTTCTTTTCTCAGACGGCGGCGCTCGGGAAGGGGCCCGTATCTGGTTCCTGGAGCTTTCAGCTGTGGCTGATTTGGACTTGGCTAATTCCTAGAGGACCTATTTTTTTATTTTTCATGAAACCAACTCCAACTCCCTCAATTCTGATTTCTGTCTTAGCCTCTGACGACCTGCGTCTCAAATCATACTTCTTTAGTGGGCAGCTATTTTAGAGGGGAATGCAGTGGGATATTAGAAAGAAAAACATGGGCAAATGTTTGTATCTTTTTCATACCACACTACTGTATCTGGCCGTATTAAATACATCATATTCCTGATCTCACAACCACGAACACCGGTACCTAGGATGGCTCTTTCACTCTACAGCATCCTGTGCTCATTGAGGCAGTCACAAGCTGCTGAGGCTGATCACTGAAGATGCTTCAGCGTCTGTGGTCAGAGGTCCAGGAGAGAATAATCAGCCTTCCTCCTCCCCTAATGGCCTTTTTCCACTGCATAGTAGCTACACTGCTTGACTCCACTCTGCTTTTCTTTTGCTTTTCCATCAGGTACATTTTCATCCTGGTTCTGGAAGCGGGT
This sequence comes from Hoplias malabaricus, assembly GCF_029633855.1. Classification (NCBI taxonomy): domain Eukaryota; kingdom Metazoa; phylum Chordata; class Actinopteri; order Characiformes; family Erythrinidae; genus Hoplias; species Hoplias malabaricus. The sequence continues at coordinate 7,477,730 of NC_089807.1, read as the reverse complement.
TCTTGTTTAGTGGCTGTTCTCTCGTGGTTCAGAGCGAGTCGAGTACAGACTAAACCGTGGCGTGTAAACCTTGCAGAGCGCTGATCGTCCAGAGAGAGTCGTCACTCTACGCCACGCAACGCAGACGACCAGCACCAACTCTCCATCTGTAAAATCTCCAGCTGCAGTAGAGATCACGTTTGTTTTTATCCGACTCACGACGGCAGCTCGTAAAATGACGCCGTGGTCTTTTGAAGAGGTTCAAACGCTCCTTGGATCGGTGGCCGACGAAAGAATCCAGCGAGAGCTGGACGCTGCAACAAGGAAGGAACAAACTCTACTGATCTGTCTGAACTGATGACGGAGCTGTGTTCAGTCCCAAACAACAACAACACGCCGATACACCATGAGTAAACACCGCTTAACGTTACCACCGCCGTTGTTGTGGTTCTCGTTAGAGATGGGGCTTTGAGACTGGATACATTTCACTGGGCGGGGCATTGGAAAATTAACCAGGGACCAAACAGAGAGTAGAGTTCAGTAGAGAGTAGTTGAGTAGGTACCATGCAGTGGAAATGGTAACATAACAGAGCCTAGCAGTTAGTGGTCTCCTGCAAGCGTGCTGAGCTGAGAAGTGGTGGAGCTTCACATCCCAAAGAAAGCCTCTGTTGAAGCGTCCAGGTTCGGCAGCACATGATTGGTGGAGTCAGAACGCACAGGTGGGACTCAAGATACTCCAGAGCATCCATATAAAGCCAGGAAAGTGTTAAACATTTAAACAGAGACGAAATAAACCTTCACAAAGTGTAAAGATCATAGTGGAGAGTGTGAAGAGAGTGCACTGGGCTTGAATTGAGACACAGGACCTGACTGTTTTCTCTCTCTCTCTCTCTCTCTCTCTCTCTCTCTCTCTCTCTCTCTCTCTCTCTCTCTCTCTCACGCTCACTTTCTTTCATGTTAAATATAGACCTCTGGCAGAACAAAGCCCCACCTCCGTCCTCGCTTTTCCTCACATGCAAGATTAATGAGAGCGAGCCAAAATGCCTCGAATGAGCGGACTTTTACTACAACAACAACTGGACACTGCAACACCTCAGCCAAGGAGGTGTCATAACACGGCCTGGAGGAGAGCCAGAAAACACTCTGCACACACACTCCAGCCTCCTCTAGAGGCCTGATAAAGGCCAGCACTGTTTCATTCATATCCCGTCTCTTCTCTCATTACTCTCCACGGTCAGGAACAGCTGCGGAGACACTGGACGCTGCCAGTGAGGCGTAAAGTGAGGTTTCATATGTTTATGAGCGTGCAGACAAAGAGAGCGTCGGTATTAAGTGTTCTCGCAGCGAGAGACGGTGTGTGTGTGTGTGTGTGTACTTGTTTTTGTACAGTTGCAGGACACACAGAATCCAAGTTTCCTTTAAGTTTTTTATCCACACCACATTCAATTCTGGTTATTTCTTATTTTAAGTTTGTAAACACCTGCTCGTCCAGCTTTTCGTTGCTCCTCGAAGGCTCTACACTAGACATCGGAACGTTTACTCTAAGCATTTGATGGCATTCAGCCACAAAATCATTAGTGACGTCAGTTACTGATGTGAGAAGATCTACTGTGGACAACAAACGCCTCTTCAGCTTTTAGTTCGAGCGTCATCACGTCCCACCGCTGCGCCGCCGAACGCTGGGGGCTTTAGACCCTTCTGGCTGTTGCTTAGCATTGAGCTTGGTGACATTAGACTCATCTGCAGCTGCTCATTTCATGTCATGTATTTCTTTGGAGATTTTACCAGGTGTGTGAGGAGTTAAATATCATCTGTGTCCAAAGTCAGTGCGGTGCCTGAACCCAGATCAGTGTGATACTGCTCATAGCTACATTTGTTAAAGACGTAGGGCAAATATGAATGACTCCATGTGCAGGCATTATATGAAAGCAAGTGTGTGTGTGTGTGTGTGTGAGAGTGAAACAGAGCGCAGTAGCTGGGTCCCACCCCACACATGATCTCCATTACTCTGCTAAAATGTGTCGACTCAGAAAAAGAGACGGCGGAAAAAGAGCAACAAAAAAAAAACAATGAAACAGGAAAATTCTGAAGGAAAATGGAGTGGGATAAACCCCAGAGTCGGTCTGGGCCTCTCTTCCTCCTCTCTCTGTTGTTCTCATGCTTACTGAAATACTTCTCTTCAGGACGTTACAGTGTGTGTGTGTGTGTGTGTGTGTGAAAGAGAGAGAGAGAGAGAGAGAGAGAGAGTCTCTGCTGTACACCCCCCACCTCAGGGAGCTGTTTTATTCCCAGAGATCCACTAGCCCACAGTGAAGCGTGTAACCCCAGCTCCTCACAGAGGTTTGGCTCATTTGCCTCCAGCGCGGCCGTGTGTCTGCACCCATTTGCTGGTGAGGATGCAAATCCTAGAGCTCACCTGTGAAAATGTTTGTTTACAAGATGGGAATGCAAACCATGACGGATTGCACCTGGGGGCCATGGGAAAAAACAACGCCCGGAGCTAGGAATGAGCGCGAGGAAGAGAGAGAGAGAGAAGGATGAAGAGGGAGAGTGGTTTCCTTCACCCTAAGACCATCGTTACCACACGCAGCATCAGGCCTTTTTCCCCCACGCTCAGAAACACCAGCTGAACAAATCCAGGGCCTGAACTTACGCATAATGCCTGGCTTCCACTACAGCATTTAAAAAACCCTCACTGCCGCTGAAAACGTGAGACACTCCACACACAATAACATTTTATAACATGTGAATAAACACCACACACTTCCAGATCGCTCCCAAAACACAGCAGCGCTTCTCGAAACCTCACTCGACTCTTTCGGACCTGACGTTAACACCGTGTTTCTGCAGCCACTCCACACTCGAGGATCCAGTGGTTTTATATTTGAGATTCACAGTCGGGACGGCACTGGGAGATCGGCCGAGGACAGGTCGGATTGTGGGCTCCTCACACTAGAGGATCATCTGGAAAATCATCGTTTACCGTCGTCATCAAATCAGGAGACGCTTTGCAGTTGTCTGTAGGAGCAAATCAGCCTCGGTATCGGCCCCCGTTCTCCTGTAGCGTGGGCCAGGCGCACGTATACACCACGTACTGTACTGTCTGTACTTTGCTTAAAACAAGGTGAATTTAGACTCGTGCAGCTGCGGCAGTGCTATCAACATCTGGACAGAAGCAGATATGGCCTCTGGGTCATTTACGAGAGAGAGAGAGAGAGAGAGAGAGAGAGAGAGAGAGAGAGAGAGAGAGAGAGAGAGAGAGAGAGAGAGAGAGAGAGAGAGAGAGAGAGAGAGAGAGAAAGAGAGAGAAGAGAGACAGAGAGAAAGCAAAAGAGATAGAGAGAGAGAGAGAGAGAGAGAGGGAGAGAGAGAGGAGAGACAGACAGACAGACAGACAGAGAGAGAGAGAGAGAGAGCGAGAGATAGAGCAAGAGAGAGAGAGAGAGAGAGAGAGAGAGAGAGAGATAGAGAGAGAGAGAGAGGAAAATGAGTAAAGATACACCTCAGGTGTTTACACTGGCTCCTCAGGGTATGAGAAAGCACATTGTGTCGGATGCAAATGATGTCGTTTTCTAACAATGAGTGTCTGGAACCTAATCGCCTCCAGAGAGTGAGTGACGGCAGCTGCACATGAGCCTACAGTCATTAGGCTCTAATCTAAGTGTGGGCTACAGGCCTCAGAGTGGAGAGTGTTTCTTAGACACAATTACAGACTTAGAGCTTGTTTCTGTTTTCTCTGTGCATTTCTTTACCACGAGAGGCCATAAGAAATATCTGTGTGTGTGTGTGTGTGTGTGTGTGTGTGTGTGTGTGTGTGTGTGTGTGTGTTGAGGGGGCAGGGTTGGTGTTGTTGTGGGGTTTGCGGGAACAGGAAGGGCAAGCTTGCTGAACTGCTGCAGGGATGGAAAACAGTGCCAGTAGAGTGTGTGTGTGTGTGTGTGTGAAGGTACGTAGGTGTGTATATAAATAAGAGCATTTGTGTGTGTGTGTGTGTGTGTGTGTGTGTGTGTGTGTGTGTGTGTGCGTGCGTGCGTGCGTGTGTGTGTGTTTGTCTTGATTTCGAATTTTCAAGATTCTCCACAGCTGAGTCTTAGCAGTTGTTTGAATTGTCTCTTTCACATTATCCATGTAACCACTAACACAAATCTGGTTTTCAGGGCTTCAGGGGACATCACATTACATCACATTAATTTTACCTTAACTACTACAGGCCCTACACTAACCCCAACCCCAACCCCAACCCTAATCCTCGCCAGGAGCCTAAACCTCAATCAAACTCTACATTTCACAAGAGGATGTGTTTTAAGGTTCATTTGATTTTATTTACATTGTGGGGACTTGCTTGAGGTAACCATGAGACACACAGGCCCCCATAACGAGAGCACGTAAACAGACATTGGTCCTCACAACCAAGCTCTCGTTTCTATGACATTTAGGGGACATTGATCCTGAAGACTTGCCCTAACCTTATCCACAAACCTTCAACCGAACCCTAACCTTGAATGTTGATGATGTTTATAATGGGATTTCAGGTCCCCATAAGGAAGACAAGTCCCCACAATGTGAGTTTGTTAGTGACCTGGATTCTGAGATGAAGCGTAGGGTTAAATGTTGGTAAAATGCAATTAGAAACAGTTATCAATATATCAGTGAAAAACCTTATGAAGAGACAAATACAAGAACATGTGTGTGTGTGTGTGTGTGTGTGTGTGTGATGAGACTAAATAGTCCTGTGAAGCTCTGCTGTTCCTATCTCTCTCTCTCCATCACACAAACACACACACACACACACACACACACACACACACACACACACACACACACACACACACACAGATGCATAGTAAACATGAGTGTTCCAAGGCGTAATTAAAGCGACCTATTTGTACCTTCCCTTAAGCATTACTCTGTGATTAGGCCCTTAATGTTATGATTCACCCTCAGAATAAAACACACACACACACACACACACACACACACACACACACACACACACAGAGTGAAGTTGTAGGCCATTTGAGGACAGCAGCATGGTTGTGGTTTATGCCGCTGTTTTTCCCAAAGTACATGTGGTGAGTGTTCCCACATCTCAGAACTCATCTTAGTAGAGCCTTGAGCTCACACACACACACACACACACACACACACACACACACACTCACACACACACATGGAGTTTCCATGCATTGTCTGGATATTACATTGTCTTACAGTCATTTATGTCAAGGCATGGTGTAATTATGTTTTATTTATGTTTCTATTTCAGAAAGAAGCCCAGATCTCTACAGAATCCCTGCTGTGGACCTTTCAGTTTAAAATAATGAATCAGAATTTAATCCATGTATTAAAGCATTTCTATTGGTGCATTCCTCAGGGGAGTGTTCAGAGTGTAAACAGTAGCTGATGTGTTCAGGTGTGATGTAGTGTGTGTGTGTGTGTGTGTGTGTGTGTGTGTGTGTGTGAAGCCTCTTACTTGGCCAGCGAATGTCATCCTCCACTTTGCAGGTTTTGAGCGGGGGTGGGTCGATCTGGTCCGGCCACAGTCCTGCGGAGCACAGAACAACACATTAACGAGGAGGTAAACCATCCCTCCGTCCGAAGTGAGGCGCGGGAGCAGCTGCACATGAGCCTTGTGGCAGAGGGTGTGGTTCAGCAGTGGGACTGTGTTCTCTGGGGAGATGGAGCTGTATCTAAAACCCTTAGAGAGGTGATGGAGTGGGGTCTGTGATCCAGACCTAATCAACACCTCACCTCACTAATGCTCCCACGGCTGAATGCCATCAAATCCTCCCAGAAAAGGCTCCAGATGCAGTGAGCGTAGAAGCTGTCACTGCAGGAAATGGGGGGAACATAATCCCTGATAATTCTTCTAATCTGAGAGGGTGTGTTAGAGGAGCAGGGTCCTCACACTGATACATAAACACGAGCGCTCTCAGTGGCTGCTTCACCTGCACGCGGATTATGAACGGTCCCTGAGGTTTGCACAGAAGGATAGAGAGGGCCCTGAGGGTCTCCGCTGAAGGACTTCATTCTCGAAGGTGAAGACTTGGCTGCTGTAGTTTTAATAGCTCTTAATGACTCAGTGATTTTAATACCTTTCTGTTCACTCAGCAGCTGGAGGTATGATCTCTCTCTCTCTCTCTCTCTCTCTCTCTCTCTCTCTCTCTCTCTCTCTCTCTCTGTGTGTGTGTGTGTGTGTGTGTGTTCTGTATGATTGCGACAGCGTGAAGTTGTTTGCACTTGCTTTGTTGGCAGAGCCAAACTCATCATGAGACTGTGTTATTGTTTTAATCAGGCGAAGGTGGAGAAACGCAAACATTCCACAGTCTGTCTCTTAGTGGTATCACATAACACACAGGCAGACACACACACACACACACACACACACACACACACACACACACACACACACACACACACACACACACACAGACAGAGACTAACACAAAGATTGTGTGAAAAGGAATGTTGGACATGTCTGTAGTAAATTTAAGTGGTTTTACATCAGGTTGTGTGCTACACTGTGTGTGTGTGTGTGTGTGTGTGTGTGTGTGAGAGAGTGTGTGTGTGTGTGTGTGTGTTATCTCTGAAATCTTTGTCCTTTGGGTAAGTAGTAAAAATAGCTGTCTGTGTCTGTCACGGAATGAAATCTGAGGTTTGTGCTGATTAAAATATTAGTGTGTGTGTGTGTGTGTGTGTGTGTGTGTGTGTGAGAGAGAGAGAGAGAGAGAGAGAGAGAGAGAGAATGATTGTTTTAAGAGCCTGGGTTTGTTAAGAGACCTGTGAGAGGTATGAGGCTAAAGCAATAGTCAGAGTTAACTTTTCATTCATTTTTAATTGTAATTAATTACATTGTTATAAGTATGTAATAAATATCAAAGATAAAGCAGAGCTAGACCTCTCTGTGTGTTCATTTACAATCTTTAAACCTGCTCTGGACTGATGTACACTCTACTGTTTCCCACCGTATCTGTAGATCTCTAGACATAAAGTTGCTGGTCAGCGTTACCACAAACGACTATGAAGTTGCTGAGTAGCAAAATAGAACATAGTTTCAGTGTGGTCTGTCTCTTTCTCTGTCGCTGTCTCTCTCCTCGCACGCTCTCTCTGTATCTCTATGTGTGTGTGTGTGTGTGTGTGTGTGTGTGTGTGTTTGTGTGTGTGTCTAGTTCACACTTGTGGATCACACTGAACTGCCAATTTGACATGCAAATAAAGCCTGTTTGCTCTCGGTCTGAGATGGATTAGTTGTTACAAGCCAACCCATCACGTACCACAGCCACTGTGGTAAACCATCACACACACACACACACACACACACACACACACACACACACACACACACACACACACACACACAGGGCCTGATCAATACAGAATATCATTTACTACTCATCTCTCAGTGTTGACACTAGCAGTATGAAGTGTTCAATATGTAAATGACCCCTTCAATAAATCGCCATGGGAACAGTTCCCTGACCACTCACAGCCTCAGAGAAGATGACCCTGTGGAGAAGCAGAGTCAGAAAGACCTACTGTGTGCTCGTGATGTCATAGAAATGCAGCTACAATGTAATAAAATAGTTATTCTCTCCCTGTCGTCCAGCTCTGCCTCACATTGTTATAATGCACTGGGACAGATATAGGACTGTTAGTAAACTGTCTGAAGAAGCCACAAGTATAACACCACATCGCAATGAAGGGATGCTTTCCTCTCTCTCTCTCTCTCTCTCTA